>NC_041387.1:345878760-345905769 GCF_002162155.2 Triticum dicoccoides | reverse complement strand
CTGGCAAGGAGGGGTCGTCAACTCCGTAGTCGAACTGGGGGTCATCGGCAGTCTCGGGGTCTACCGGAAAGAAGTAACGGAGGGGGAACATAATAAATAACAAAGCAATCAAAGTATCACAAAGCATAGCATGGTAATACACGGTGCTAGATGTGACCTAATGCAGTAGGAGGTGATACCGGTGAAGGAGGGAAACATTCGGGAAAGTATCCCCGGTGTTTCGCGTTTTCGGACAGATGAACCGGAGGAGAAATGTTGTAGGTTAACTATGCTAGGGACGCGTCGCGGACGAACGGATTGCGTATTCGGATTTGCCTCGTCGTTCTGAGCAACTTTCATGTACAAAGTTTTTCCATCTGAGCTACGGATTATTTTATATTAATTTTAAAAGATTTAAATCATTTTTAGAATTTACTAAATTATTTTAAATCAACATTATCCAGAATAGTGTATGCTGACGTCATCATGACATCAGCAGTCAACAGAGCATTGACTGGGTCAAACTGACGCGAGGGTCCCACATGTCATTGACTGATTAGTTAACTAACAGTTAATTAGATTAATTAGTGATTAAATTAATCTAATTATGATTACTTAAGTTAATTAATTCTTTAATTAATTAATTAACTAATATTTTTATTATTGTTATTATTAATATATTTTTTAATTTTTTTTTAAAACGTTCTGGGCATGGGGCCCATCTGTCATAGGCCCCAGGGGCCTTGGCGGGTTTGGTCCAGCAGGTGCGGGCGCACTCGAGCGAGCACTCGCCCGCAGGGCGGGACGAGGCCGCCGGGGCACGGGGCCATGGGGCGCCAGCCGGAGCGGGACGCGGTGGAGGTTCATGGCCAGGGCGAGGCCACGGAGGAGCGCAAGACGCCGGCCGGCGACAGGGGGCGTGGCCAGGGCCGCAGGTACGTGATCAGAGAGCAGCTCGGGGTGGCCGGAGTGGCAGCGGGAGGCGGCTAAGTGGCACCGGACTCGGCCGGAGGTGGGAACCGGACCGGGCGACGGCAAAGAGTATGCTGGTGCGGGGCCGCGGTTGACGGCGTTGGTCGGCGAGCAGGGGCAAGGGGAGGTGAAGGCGCGCACGGGCTACAGCAGGAGGGCGCAACTTCGGGCAGGGCTAGCGCGAGCTCGGTCGCGGGGGTTCGACGGAGCGCGTGCGTTCGGTGATGGGGGAAAGAGAAAAGGTTGGGGGCCTCACCGAGCAGCGTAGGGCACGGGGCAGTGGGGGGTCGAGGAGGAGGACGGGGACGGCATCCCGGCGACGACGAAGGAGCTCCGGCGAATGGCGCTCAGCGACGATGGTTCGTGGCGGCATCGAGATCAGTGGAGCGCGTCGGGGAGGAGGCGGGGCGGTTCCGCGCGGCATCGAGGCAGCGGGGATGGTCGACGGGGTCGGGTCGCCGTGGGGAGGTTCGTTCCCCCGATCCCGATCTGGATCGGGGAAGGGGAGAGAGATGTGGGGATTGCAGGGAGGGGGAGTGGGGCGACCAGTAGCTAGGGTTACGGGTGAGGGGGTTATGGAGGGGCGGCTGGGCCGGTCTGGTTGGATGGCCTGCTGGGCTAAGGCCCAGCGGGGGGGGGGGGTCCTTTTTGTTTTGCTTTGTTTTATTTCTTTTCTTTTTTTATTCGTTCCTGTTTTGGTTTAGTTGCAATTTATTTTAGTAAAATATACACTTAGTATCTAAATTAGTATTTCAACTTAGTCCACAGTCACAAAAAGTCTAGACCCCAAATAACTTAGTTCGACATTTTATTAATTATAAAAGGTTTTCAAATCGTCGTTTTTGCTACTGTTTTACTTAATATAATGCACTTATACACTTTATAGAAGTGCGGTTTCTTCACCAATATTTAGTATGGAGTATTTGCCACAACCCAAATATTTTTGTTTTATTGTTTGAAAACTTTTGTTGTTTGGTTTTATTTTAAAATTTAAAATTTGAACTGGGTTTCGAACTAACGCGAGTTTATCAACAGTAGCCGAGGTGACGTGGCATCATTAGCGGAGGTTCAGTTTAGCTTAACTACCCGGGCGTCACAATTCTCCTCCACTATAAGAAATCTCGTCCCGAGATTTAGGAGGGGAGTAAGGGGGAGAGATTGGTTACGAAATTCTAACGGGTCTTCTCGTCTTTGGTTGCTCTTCTCGAAGAGGTCGGTCCGTTACATTGACGCCTTTATTTCTGTGCTTCAGGTCATCATGGTGAAGTCGTCCTTTTCTTCGGGAACTCCAACGTACTTACGAATAGGTAAGGGGCAGCTCGGCTACGACAGAATGCTTATGAGGGAGACAATCTGGGGTTAACCCATGAATGAGCATAAGAGTATCTCTCGAGTTGAACCAATAAAATATGTCAAGGGTAAGGTACGAAGGTACAATAAGAGGTTCCAAGCGGATAGATAGTTGCTCGAAGTCTGAACCAGAGTGAGAAAGGGGTTCAGAGCAACGAGAGTAAGTATTGTGTCTGATACCAGAATAGAGCGTTAGGAAGGTGGCTCGTGAATTAAATACGAAGCCAAGCGTGGGAAATAACCATTAGTAACAGGGCTGTACAGGAGAGTCAGGTTTTGATCCTGTGGAACTGTGGGTTATGGGCACACCATGTGGTTAAAAGTAGGAAGGGTGTTGACTCTTACACGGTCATGATAGCAAGACATGTCAGAGGGTAGCATATCAGTTATGTCGACAACAATGTCGGTACCAAGGGCGAGGGACGAAGAGAACCATTTTCCTGCTCGTTGAACGAGGCGGACCAATAGGCAAAGTTGTCGTCCATCGGTGGTTACCATAATGTCATCAACAATAGTAACAGGGTCTTGCTGACAGAAATGTACACCGAGGTGTTTACATAAGCAGAAGAATATTTCTGCTTGGATCATATAGCTCACCAGAAGGTTTAAACAAATCAATGGAAAGGAAAAGTGATTATCAGGTTTAAACAGAACCATGGAAAGGAAAAGGTGTTTAAACACATATTTCAAGGGTATATCTTCCCAAGGACAAGCAGAGCATGATATCCATGATAGGATATAACATAGCAAACCCTTTAGGAAAGGGGAGAGAAATATCATGACATTACCCATGCAACGGTATTTGGATAATTGAGCAAGAAACATTTAGCATTGGGCTTCAAATGTTCCTGTTGAAAATCGGAGTACCATAGACATGCTTCGAGATAGCATTGACATGGTCAACAGGTGAAGATCAGACTTTGGAATCAAAAAGGATCCATCAGGAACAACTTATAGAATAAGTTTTACAATTTGCTCATGGAAGAATGACTAACCTTGCCAGAAAGGAAACTATAACAATAGGTCCTCCGGCCAGGGGTGCTAGGCATGACATCACCTTACCGGGTCACATAAAGACCATTGTTATAACTCTTGGAAATATGTTCCAACCATCATCTCTGACCGAGATTCAGATTCGATTGGTTTCATGATACCTCAGACTCAGGTTGTCCGAGAAGAAAAGGTGCAACACAAATCGACGAAATGACATAGCAAGATTCTCAGGAAATGAACTATGGGAGCGGGTTCCTGAAACAATAGTTCATCATTAAACCAAGAAGAGGATGAGGAGGTGACTGATGGACTCAGCGATAATTCATCGAGGTATCCAAAGGATGGATCTCCACAATTATGTGGATAAGGAGATACCATTTGTCATATCAAATGATATAAGGAAGTAAGCTCGAGGAAAACATACACAATTAAACACTAGTTGAAAGGTGCGCCCGAAATATGGGTTGGGTTGCACGACCAATATCAGAATGGTGATTCAATAATTAATAGTATAAGAATGAATGACCGACCATTAACTTCGAAGCAATAGGGTTGCTAGAAGTGCAAAATCCAAACAACTCCGCTCACCTGTTGGTACCCCGGTCGGAATCAACATGAGGACCAAGAAAGAATGGTGATGGTGAGAAGTATCACTATACCAAGAATTCTTAAGAGGTGGAGTAATCCTCACGACATTCTTGACATAAAAGATGGTAACACTCCAAGGTAAAGAAGAATAAATGCTGGATAGCAAGGAACTCAAGGTATAACACAAAACACAAACAAGTTTGTGTCGGAGGGAAGACAATAAGGTGGCCGATGATAACATGACTCATCGAGGGCAAGGATGGTATTTCTCTTCATGAATCCGATTGATATCCTGGAAGAGCTCATAAGGTTGATGGTGATCATGACACATTTGTCGAGAGATTTCATCAAGATGTAATCAATCAGCGACGACATAGAGTCAAAGGAATGCTGAAGCGAAAGGTTATTGGAACCATGGGTACGACACAAAATCAAAATCAAGTTTGTTCAAGGAGAAATGATATGACGAGGAAGATCACGGAAGATTAGATTACCATCTAAATCTGTGCTCCGGAAAGAGGGGCCAGGTAGCATAGTTAAAAAGTTGCACGATAATGATATAGCCGATCAGGCTAGCAATGACTTGAAGGATTAATGAACTCATAAGCAAATGAAGAATACTTAGAGTTATTGAGTCGAAGTGCGGAAATTGATTCACTTATCAGCGTTCTCGGTTGACGACAACCCAAAACCCAGGAAAATTGGAATCGGTGAGAAATAACAGTTGATGAAGAACCCATAAGAAGTTATGTAGTTCCATGATATTCTCGCGGTACCAGAGGGTATACTCAAGGGTAGAGCGGGATAGAGGTTGGACAAGTGAAATCATTTGCAGAAGGCAAGCACTTAAACTTGTCCAAGAAATGGAATCAAAGGAGAATAATCAGGGTCGGAACCACGATTGCATACGATCAATTCACCGACACCAGATTATTATATCAACAAAATAGTTATTATTACAAGAAGCTTCTATGGTAGGATCTACATCGTGTCCATGGGCATGCACACAAGTTCAAGGTCGACTCCCACTTCTTCAATGCATAACCTGCCATTCACTTCTCGTCTTCGAAGAAGTTGTAGTGTTGAAATTTTCTCTGGCGAAGTACCAGAAGAGTATGACTCGTGAAAACTTTCGGGTTCACATGATTGTAGAGAAAGTATAGGTTCAACCCATCGGGGCATCTTAGAAACATATACCACAAACTTCGGAGTAAATAATATTAGCTCGAAAGTTGAGCATTGTTCAAAAGCAGATGAAACAATTTACCAAAGGCATTATATATCAGGAAAAGAATTTCCAAAGTGATTGAATAGGAAGGACATTGTCGTATAAAACCCAACAAAGGAACTTACGGTCCACAACAGAGCTGATGTGAGCATCGGCACACAATCAGAAGAAGAAACAATGCAAAGGCATTGGAGTATAGAAACAACTGACTAATTCAAATCTCAAATGTAAAGAAATTATGATTTCTCTCCAAGGGACCAAAAGCAAACACTCTGATTAAGAATGGATAAGTTGCATAGGCTTAGGGGTACAATTGATGGCAATCCGAATGGTCGAGAACCAGCTCATGTTTAAAATGATGTCTGAGCCGGAAGGATAAATCCTTAGGATTCCAAGCATCTGCAACATATCGAATCAATAGGCTCTAAATGATAATGACAAGTGATGTCAATCAGATTACGAGACTTATGGGATTAACCATAATGCAAGCAAGCAAGAAATTCAAGAGCAATAGGCTGCTTAGGATTTCCAGAAAATTAAATGGTATTTCGAGGATTTTTGTTAAACACATGAACAACTGGGGATGAGTGGATACTCGGTAAGTGCGAGAAATTATCCGTAGGGGTATTCATGTAGCAAAGAACTGCAAGGCAGTAGGCACAGAGTATTCTCGGAACATTAGAGAGAATTTCGAGGTATCTTGTAATAACAAGACCAAATGGGGATGAATGTAAGAATAACAACTACAAGTAGTTATCCATAAGGGTTGACGGTGGAAGGGGAATTGCAAACGCGATTGGCACAAGGTCTCAAGAGAATATCGGAAGATATCTTCAGAATCCTTTGGTGCACCAAGTAATCATCCGAACTGAAGAGGATCTCCGGGAGAAAGTATTATCGAGAACCTAGAGTCAGAGTTAGTAAAAATCATTTAACCCGAGTAGAAGAGAGTTCAGAGTCCCAGAGTAAAGGTCGAGGAGTAAAAGATCCTAGTACCACCCAATGGCGACGTGGGCCCATGGGCCGCACAGCCATGTTAGTAAAAGTTTTGTAAAGTCTAGACTCGACTTCGGCCAAGGAGTTGGAAGGGGGATTCCTACAGGCAGTCGGCTCAAATACCAACTTGTGACGCCCCCGATTCAATCGTACACTAATCATGCACGCAAACGTGTACGATCAAGATTAGGGACTCACGGGAAGATATCGCAACACAACTCTAAAACATAAATAAGTCATACAAGCATCATAATACAAGCCAGGGGCCTCGAGGGCTCGAATACAAGTTCTCGATCATAGATGAGTCAGCGGAAGCAACAATATGTGAGTACAGACATAAGTTAAACAAGTTGCCATAAGATGGCTAGCACAAACTGGGATACAGATCGAAAGAGGCGTAGGCCTCCTGCCTGGGATCCTCCTAAACTACTCCTGGTCATCGTCAGCGGGCTGGACGTAGTAGTAGGCACCTCCAGGTAGTAGGAATCGTCGTCAAAGGTGGCGCCTGGCTCCTGGACTCCAGCATCTGGTTGCGACAACCAGAAAGAAAGGAAAGGGGGAAAAAGGGGGGAGAAAGCAACCGTGAGTACTCATCCAAAGTACTCGCAAGCAAGGAACTACACTACATATGCATGGGTATATGTGTAAGGAGGCCATATCAATGGACTGAACTGCAGAATGCCAGAATAAGAGGGGGATAGCTAGTCCTATCGAAGACTACGCTTCTGGCAGCCTCCATCTTGCAGCATGTAGAAGAGAGTAGATTGAAGTCCTCCAAGTAGCATCTCCAAGTAGCATCACATAGCATAATCCTACCCGGCGATCCTCCCCTCGTCGCCCTATGGAAAAGCGATCACCTAGTTGTCTGTGGAACTTGGAAGGGTGTGTTTTATTAAGTATCCGGTTCTAGTTATCATAAGGTCAAGGTACAACTCCAAGTCGTCATGTTACCGAAGATCACGGCTATTCGAATAGATTAACTTCCCTGCAGGGCTGCACCACATAACCCAACACGCTCGATCCCATTTGGCCAGACACACTTTCCTGGGTCATGCCCGGCCTCGAAAGATCAACACGTCGCAGCCCCACCTAGGCACAACGGAGAGGTCAGCACGCCGGTCTAAATCCTATGCACGCAGGGGTCTGGGCCCATCGCCCATTGCACACCTGCATGTTGCCAGGGCGGCCAGAAGCAGACCTAGCCTCTCTTATACAAGAGTAGGCGTTCCAGTCCAATCCGGCGCGCGCCGCTACGTCGCTGACGTCAAGAAGGCTTCGGCTGATAGCACGACGTCGAGTGCCCATAACTGTTCCCGCGTAGTTGGTTAGTGCGTATAGGCCAGTAGCCAGACTCAGATCAAATACCAAGATCTCGGTAAGCGTGTTAAGTATCCACGAACGCCAAACAGGGCCAGGCCCACCTCTCTCCCAGGCGGTCACAACCTGCCCTGTCGCTCCGCCTCAAAGTAACAGTCGGGGGCCGTCGGGAACCCAGGCCCACCTCTACCGGGATGGAGCCACCTGTCCTTCTAGCCCCCACATCGGAATCACCTGCGGGTACTCAACGAGCTGACCCGACTTTAGTCACCCTCTGTATAGCATGTATGTCTGTATAATATATACCCGTAATCACCTCCCAAGTGATCACGGCCCGATAGTATAGCAAGGCAGACTGACAAGAATGTAGGGCCAATGATGATAAACTAGCATCCTATACTAAGTATTTAGGATTGCAGGTAAGGTATCAACAGATGTAGCAACAATGTCAGGCTATGCATCAGAATAGGATTAACGAAAAGCAGTAACATGCTACACTACTCTAATGCAAGTAGTATAGAGGAGAATAGGCGATATATGGTGATCAAGGGGGGGGGGGCTTGCCTGGTTTCTCTAGCAAGGAGGGGTCATCAACTCCGTAGTCGAACTGGGGGTCGCCGGCAGTCTCGGGGTCTACCGGAAAGAAGTAACGGAGGGGGACACAATAAATAACAGAGCAATCAAAGTATCACAAAGCATAGCATGGCAATACACAGTGCTAGATGTGACCTAATGCAGTAGGAGGTGATACCGGTGAAGGAGGGAAACATCTGGGAAAGTATCCCCGGTGTTTCGCGTTTTCGGACAGATGAACCGGAGGTGAAATCTTGCAGGTTCACTATGCTAGGGACGCGTGGCGAACGAACGGGTTGCGTATTCGGATTTGCCTCGTCGTTCTGAGCAACTTTCATGTACAAAGTTTTTCCATCTGAGCTACGGATTATTTTATATTAATTTTAAAAGATTTAAATCATTTTTAGAATTTACTAAATTATTTTAAATCAACATTATCCAGAATAGTGTATGCTGACGTCATGATGACGTCAACAGTCAACAGAGCGTTGACTGGGTCAAACTGACGTGAGGGTCCCGCATGTCATTGACTGATTAGTTAACTAACAGTTAATTAGATTAATTAGTGATTAAATTAATCTAATTATGATTAATTAAGTTAATTAATCCTTTAATTAATTAATTAACTAATATTTTTATTATTGTTATTATTAATATATTTTTTAATTTTTTTTTAAATGTTCTGGGCGTGGGGCCCATCTGTCATAGGTCCCAGGGGCCTTGGCGGGTTTGGTCCAGCGGGTGCGGGCGCACCCGAGCGAGCACTCGCCCGCAGGGCGGGACGAGGCCGCCGGGGCACGGGCCCATGGGGCGCCAGCTGGAGCGGGACGTGGTGGAGGTTCATGGCCACTGCGAGGCCACGGAGGAGCGCAAGGCGCCGGCCGGCGACAAGGGGTGTGGCCAGGGCCGGAGGTACGCGGTTAGAGAGCAGCTCGGGGTGGCCGGAGTGGCAGCGGGAGGCGGCATGGCGGCACTGGACGCGGCCGGAGGTGGGAACCGGACCGGGCGACGGCGAAGAGTAGGCTGGTGCGGGGCCGCGGTTGACGGCGTTGGTCGGCGAGCAGGGGCAAGGGGAGGTGAAGGCGCGCGCGGGCTACAGCAGGAGGGCGCAACTTTGGGCAGGGCGAGCGCGAGCTCGGTCGCGGGGGTTCGACGGAGAGCATGCGTTCGGTGATGGGGGAAAGAGAAAAGGTTGGGGGCCTCACCGAGCAGCGTAGGGCACGGGGCAGTGGGGGGTCGAGGAGGAGGACGGGGACGGCATCCCGACGACGACGGAGGAGCTCCGGTGAATGGCGCTCAGCGACGACGGTTCATGGCGGCGTCGAGATCGGTGGAGCGCGTCGGGGAGGAGGCGGGGCGGTTCCGCGTGGCGTCGAGGCGGCGGGGATGGTCGACGGGGTCGGGTCTCCATGGGGTGGTTCGTTCCCCCGATCCCGGTCTGGATCGGGGAAGGGGAGAGAGATGTGGGGATCGCGGGGAGGGGGAGTGGGGCGACCGGTAGCTAGGGTTACGGGTGAGGGGGTTATGGAGGGGCAATTAGTATTTCAACTTAGTCCACAGTCACAAAAAGTCTAGACCCCAAATAACTTAGTTCGACATTTTATTAATTATAAATGGTATTCAAATCGTCGTTTTTGCTACTGTTTTACTTAATATAATGCACTTATACACTTTATAGAAGTGCGGTTTCTTCACCAATATTTAGTATGGAGTATTTGCCACAACCCAAACATTTTTGTTTTATTGTTTGAAAAATTTTGTTGTTTGGTTTTATTTTAAAATTTAAAATTTGAACTGAGTTTCGAACTGACGCGAGTTTATCAACAGTAGCCGAGGTGACGTGGCATCATTAGCGGAGGTTCACTTTAGCTTAACTACCCGGGCGTCACACCGACCCAAGGGAAGGGTATAGGTGGTGGTGAGGCAAATGGTAAAACCAAGGTTGGGCCTTGCTGTAGGAGTTTTATTCAAAGCGAACTGTCAAGGGGTCCCATAAATCACCCAACCGCGTAAGGAACGCAAAATCCGGGAACATAACACCGGTATGACGGAAACTAGGGAGGCAAGAGTGGAACAAAACACCAGGCATAAGGCCGAGCCTTCCACCCTTTACCAAGTATATAGATGCATTAATTAAATAAGAGATATTGTGATATCCCAACATAAACCTGTCCACCATGGAGAAATCTTCAACTTCACCTGCAACTAACAAAGCTATAAGAGGGGCTGAGCAAGCAGTAACATAGCCAAGAAATGGTTTGCTAGGAAGGGTGTCAAAGGTTAGAGGTTCATGGCAATTTGGGAGGCTTGAGGAGCAAAAGATAGGTAACGCAACATAGCGATAGAACGAAGCAACTAGCATAGCAATGATAGTAGTGAGATCCAGGGTAGCGGTCATCTTGCCTGAAATACCGCTAGGAAGAAGAACGAGTTCATGAAGAAGACGAGCGGACGTGGTCGAACGAATCCTCACAAATCCAGAACGAAACCGAAGCTAACGAGAGAAGCAACCCGGAAAGAAGCAAACAACATGGTAAACGCACAAGCATAATCATGGCATGATGCACAATCAAGTATGATGCATGTCCGGTTTAATGAGGCATGGCATGGCAAAGTGCACAAATAATATGACAAATTAAGTGGAGCTCAATATGCAATGAGTTGCATATTGATGAAACACCACATTCATTAATTTAGTTCACTCTTGTTTGTGTACCCAACAATATTAAATGTTGATTAACATGGCAAGAGGTGAAGTATAACAAAACTACCTATCTAGGCAATTTTAAATGAGGCTGGAAAGAACAAACAACAATTCCGGAAAAATCCTCATAAGCAATATTCGAATTTGGTACTGTTCTGCCCTAAACACAATTTTAATGTTGTTAAACAGGAAAATAAAGTGGACCATGTTAAACTAGGCATTTTCCACCCCATTTACATATAAAGTTTATTTAAAACCGAGCTACGATTATTTAGTTATGAAATAAATCATTTTAACATGGCATTTGAGCAAATTTAATCAAACATCATTTTAAACATTTCAAACATGGATGAAAGTGGCCAAATATGAAACTAGATGAAATTCTAAGCATCTTGCATGTTTAAATCATTTTAATCCGATGCACCATTTGTGAGTTATTAAATGCATGATGTTTGAGGGTTTTTCTGCAAAACTGCAAACTCTGGAAAAATAGCTAAAACGTCCAGGCATGATGTTCGGCCTTGGAGGATTGGCTGGAGGCGAACGAGGCCTCATGGTCCACGCGTGCGTGGTCAACGCACGCGGTCGAGCGCTCATTCCCGAGCGGTTGCTCGATGCAGCGCGAAGCAGAGGCAAGGAGCAGAGGCAACGACGGCAGCAGGGCTCGCGGTCGATGGCGCGTCACCGCGGCGGCGCGGGTGATGGCAGGGAGGAGAATCTGGCGAGGAAGTGGCTTGGCGGCGCCGGGCTTGAGGAGGCCGAGGTCAACGAGCGAGGGGCTCGTCTCCCTTGCAGAGAGACGAGGCCGGCAGCGGCCGCGCTGGAACGGGGGACGACGGCGCCCTCGGGCGGGTGAGGAACAACGGGCGGACCAGAGGCATGGCGAGGACGCGGATCCGGCAGGGGCGGCTCTAGGGATGAGGTGGTGATGCTCCTGATCTAAAAAACACAGACAGAGAGATGTGAGGCGAGGGAGAGACGGAGAAGGGAGAGGAAGGAGGCAGAGGAGCGGGGACGGCCTGGCCGGAGAGGTTGGCGACGCGACGGAGAAGGGGAGCACCGCTGCTGCCGGTGTTGGAGACGAGCGTGAGGAGGGCCTCGGCCTGCTGCTACTAGTGGATGGCGGGGACGGCATGAGGTAGGAGGCGCCAGGGAGCTCCTGTCCCTGGCTCGCGACGAGGGGAACAAGGAGGTATACGTGGGTTGTGGTGGTTAGATTGGCAGGGGAGATCGAGCAGGGAGTGGAGGCTGCGGGAAATCAAGGAGAAACTGGAGGCTTGGCTGTCTCGATCGGGAAGGAGGAGGCTGGTTGGGTGGCTGAGGAAACCGAGGAGGATTTGGAATGAGCGGCGGCGGCGAGGGGATTGATGGGACAGCCGTCCGAGATTTTAGGGTTAGCTCGGTTTATATAGTAGTGGGATTAGGTTAGGGGCTATCTCGTCCCTCCGATCGAAATCGGGCGATGGAGAAAAATAGGCTAGGGAGCCCAAATAAGAAAACGGAGATATTTTATAGATGTTTGGGGATGATCTGGATCCAACAGTGACGACTGAGCGGGTCAGGTTCGGGGCAGGTTTCGGACGTGCGGGAGGGGTTTGAGTATTGTGCAAAGAGGGTCAAACGGTCAGGCAACAACAGAATGGTCGGTCTGAGAAAGGTCAACGAGGACAAGGGCCTGACAAAATACTAATGGAGGCAAAGAGAGAAAGGGCAACTGCGAACGGCTATGAGTTTTATGAAAGCATGCAGATGCAATGCGCATGATGCTATGAGATGACATGCAAGGCATGAACAAAATGCAAAACAAAAGACAAAACCCAACCACGGAGGAAATAACATATCACATCTCCGGAAAAGGCAAGAGTTGGAGTTACGAATATGGAAAGTTGCATTCGGGGTGTTACAATATTTCATTATAGAACTTGGCTTGTATATTCCAATGATGGTCTTCCTCAAATTGTCCTAGGTCTTCGTGAGCAAGCAAGTTGGATGCACACCCACTTAGTTTCTTTTGAGAGCTTTCATACATTTATAACCCTAGTGCATCCGTTGCATTGCAATCCCTACTCGTCATATTGACATCAATTGATGGGCATATCCATAGCCCGTTGATTAGCCACGTCAATGTGAGACCTTCTCTTTTTTTTGTTTTCTCACATAATCCCTATTATCATACTCTACTCCACCCATAGTGCTATATCCATGGCTTACGCTCATGTATTGCGAGAGGGTTGAAAAGGCTGAAGCGCGTTCAAAATATGAACCAATTGCTTGGCTGAAACTGGGGTTGTGCATGATGGGAGCATTTTGTGTGACGAAAATGACGCGTGGCCAAACTATATAATTTTGTAGGGATAAGCTTTCTTTGGCTATGTTATTTTGATAAGACATAAACTGCTTGGTTAGCATGCTTGAAGTATTACTATTTTTATGTCAATATTGAACTTTTATCTTGAATCTTTTTGGGTCTGAATATTCGTGCCACAATAAAGAAAATTACATTGAGAATTATGTTAGGTAGCATTCCACATCAAAAATTCTATTTTTATCATTTACCTACTCGAGGACGAGCAGGAATTAAGCTTGGGGATGCTTGATACGTCTCCAACGTATCTATAATTTTTGATTGTTCCATGCTATTATATTATCTGTTTTGGATGTTTAATGGGCTTTACTATACACTTTTATATTATTTTTGGGACTAACCTATTAACCGGAGGCCTAGTCCAAATTGTTGTTTTTTTGCCTATTTCAGTGTTTCGTGGAAAAGGAATATCAAACAGAGTCCAAACGGAATGAAACCTTCGGGAGAGTTATTTTTGGAACAAACACAATCCAGGAGACTTGGAGTGGACGTCAAGAAAGAAACGAGAAGGCCACGAGGCAGGGAGGCGGCCCAAGGGGGTAGGCGCGCCCCCCTCGTGGCTCCCCTGACCGACTTCTTTCGCCTATATATACTCGTATACCCTGAAAACATCCAAGAGCACCACGAAACCCTATTTCCACGGACGCAACCTTCTGTAGCCGTGAGATCCCATCTTGGGGCCTTTTTCGGTGCTCCGCCAGAGGGGGAATCGATCATGGAGGGCTTCTACATCAACACGGTAGCCTCTCCGATGAAGTGTGAGTTCTTTGCCATCGACCTTCGGGTCCATATTTATTAGCTAGATGGCTTCTTCTCTCTCTTTGGATCTCAATACAAAGTTCTCCTCAATCTTCTTGGAGATCTATTCGATGTATTCTTTTTGCGGTGTGTTTGTCGAGATCCGATGAATTGTGGGTTTATGATAAAGATTATCTATGAACAATATTTGAATCTCCTCTGAATTCTTTTATGTACGATTTGTTATCTTTGCAAGTCTCTTCGAATTATCAGTTTGGTTTGGCCTACTAGATTGATCTTTCTTGCAATGGGAGAAGTGCTTAGCTTTGGGTTCAATCTTGCGGTGTCCTTTCCCGGTGACAACAGGGGCAGCAAGGCACTTATTGTATTGTTGCCATCAAGGATAAAAAGATGGGGTTTATATCATATTGCTTGAGTTTATCCCTCTATATCATGTCATCTTGCCTAATGCGTTACTCTGTTCTGATGAACTTAATACTCTAGATGCATGCTGTATAGCGGTCGATGTGTGGAGTAATAGTAGTAGATGCAGAATCGTTTCGATCTACTTGTCGCAGACGTGATGCCTATATACCTGATCATGCCTAGATACTCTCATAACTATGCACTTTTCTATCAATTGCCCGACAGTAATTTGTTCACCCACCGTAATACTTATGCTATCTTGAGAGAAGCCACTAGTGAAACATATGACCCCCGGGTCTATTTTCCATCATATAAGTTTCTGATCTATTTTATTTTGCAATCTTTACTTTCCAATCTATATCACAAAAATGCCAAAAATATTTATGTTATTATCTCTATCAGATCTCACTTTTGCAAGTGGCCGTGAAGGGATTGACAACCCCTTTATCGCGTTGGTTGCAAGGTTCTTATTTGTTTGTGCAGGTACAAGGGATTTGAGTGTAGCCTCCTATTGGATTGATACCTTGGTTCTCAAAAACTGAGGGAAATACTTACGCTACTTTGCTGCATCACCCTTTCCTCTTCAAGGAAAAACCAACGCATGCTCAAGAGGTAGCAGCGGCTAGGTCCTATTTATAGTGGCCTTGGTCCTCTTCCCAAATGTTGGCGGGAAGGGATCCCACATTGGCCAGATTTGAAGGGAGACAACAAGTACATCCTATCCTGACTAAAGTGGTTTTCCCCTGCAAAAGCCTCTGGTTGTGACGCTGCGGTGGGCTCGGCGGTGACCTCTGTCCTGCCGTCCTGGCGGTCTTGCTCTCATTGCAACTGAATGGAAACCTTTGGTTGATTCCTCGGGACTCCGTGCCTGCTGCTTGCCTGCTTTGCACCAAAGAGAAAACTGGTACACTGCGCCCGCTGGCGCCCGCCTGGCCTTGGTCATCATGGCTCACGTCAGCTGAGCCTCGTGAGGTGCACGTTGCATAGAAATCTCCTCTCCTCGGGAGCCAGCCTGAGGAGGCCTATCTCCTGGGAGGTCTTGATGTCGTTCGCCTCGCGAGTCTTTGCCCCTTGCGAGGGTCTTGAGTTGTTGATGCTGAAGCTGGGCCGTACCAGGCTATTGATGGAGCCACGCAGTGGGCCGCAGGCAGGCAGGTCTGGGTACCCCCGTATCCATAACGCCGACAATAGGAATAGCCCAATGGATTGATCGGAAAGAATAACTTTGAGGTGGTTTCGTACCCTACAATAATCTTTTCGTTTGTTCTCCGCTATTAGTGACTTTGGAGTGACTCTTTGTTGCACATTGAGGGATTGTTATATGATCTAATTATGTTATCATTGTTGAGAGAACTTGCACTAGTGAAAGTATGGACCCTAGGCCTTGTTTCGAAGCATTGTAATACCGTTTTCGCTCACTTTTGTTACTTGCTACCTTGCTGTTTTTATTTTTTCATATTATAAAAACCTATATCTACCATCCATATTACACTTGTATCACCATCCCTTCACCGAACTAGTGCACCTATACAATTTACCATTGTATTGGGTGTGTTGGGGACATAAGAGACTCTTTACTATTTGGTTGTAGGGTTGTTTGAGAGAGACCATCTTCATCCTACGCCTCCCACGGATTGAGAAACCTTAGGTCATCCTATCGGGAAAACGACACCTATGAGATCACGAGGATCCCTTCTACAGTTGATGGGGAGAGGAGCTGCGCAAAGAGGAGGTCTAGTTATTAGTACGAGGGATTTTTACCCAGGTTCGGGACGCATCGGATGCGTAAAACCCTAATCCTGCTTAAAGTGTATATTTTGTGTACTTGAGTTCTTAGACTAGCCGCAGTGCATGCCCAGTCCAAAAAGTCTGAATCCTCCTCCAGTATGCCTCAGGCCTCCTTTTATATGTCAATGGGGTCGCCATAGTGGCACAAAGGAGGTGGAAAGTATCTACATTAATGTACACATTTATCGCTGACATCGTACGACAAACACATTTAATGCACTGCCTACATGCCCTCCAACTTTATCGGGGACGGCAATAGAACCCATCCCATCCGTTGCAGCCTCACCTTCCATTGACACGCGTCCAGGCTGACGAGGCATGCAACGCCAGGATGGCTAGCTAACTGATGTGCTGGCGTGGTGGTAGGGCCTTCCCAAAGATCTGCATCCCACCACGTAAGCGCTTGCTTAGTTGGCCTAGAATATGTATGCTGCCATGCAGGGATCTGCCTAGTTGGCAAGCTAGTCGTCGCGCTAGAACGACCATGAGGTGGCAAAACTTGGTCGGGTGCGGGCCTTACCGCGGCCCCGCAATTGTCCCTGGCAAGAGCTTCGCAGCCGTCCCCGGCAAGGGCCTTGCCAGGGGTGTCTGTCTTCTGGTCTCCACATAGACCTCCAGTCCATCACTCTTCACAAAGGTCTGCATGCTATTATGCATGCGCCCCTGAGCCTTGGTTTTGACGTTGTTGATGATATCAGAGCTCTCAGCCTCAAGGGCGATGGCCTTGCTAGTGCTTCATGAGCTGCCCCGGCAAAGAGCTTGTAAGGCTACACGAGCCGCCCCGGCAAGGATGTTGCTAGGGGACGTCTGGCTTGTCTTGTGTTCTTTGTTCACTATCTTGAATGTCCTCGTATTTTGTCGCCTACTGCCCCACGAAGCCCTGTCGCAGGTGTGGCTTCGACTGCCTGTGCACAAGTAAGGGGTACAGAAGAGCTCGCACTTTTGTACACCGATAGGAGCCCCTGGGCCTGGGCCACACATAAGCGTGAAGCGTTGTTGGGCCACGCCCAGAACAGTGCACGGGCATGCATGGCAGAGATTAACCGATGTAAACTTCTTGTCAGTTACGCTTCCCCATGATTCACATTGAGTGCGTGACGTGGGGGTCGTGCGTGGAATGGTCCCAGCACACTGCATCACCTTGCGGTAAATAGTAAAGAGGCGGCCCGCGCCTTCCCCATAAAAAGAGGAATCCGCAGGGGTGCTGCTCATTTACCCTCTGCGCCTTTCCCAATCTAGGAACCGCCGTTCCCCTCTTCTTTTTCGAGCACAAACCAGAGCTTTTGCCTCTGCTCGCCGCCGCCGTGCTTCCATTTCTCTTGATCCCTCGCCCCTTTCTCAGCCGCCATGGCGCCAAAGTCAAGCAAGGGCAAGGGAGTGTCCAAGGCCGCCGAGGGGAAGGAGGTGCCAGAGGGTGAGCTGGTAAAGCTTCGGAAGAAGCACGCCCTCTTCGCCTCGACGATCGAAGCACTCACCCTCAGGGTCCGATTCAAGTGCCTGTGGGGGAGGGAGACAACGGGGCATCCCGCCACGCACATCATCCCCGCTCCCGTTGCCAAGCCTGGCCCAGATAAATACCCTTTCTTCGTCGATTACTTCTTCTGCGGGCTCTGCCCCCTTTCTCAGATTTCTTCAACGACATCATGCACACCTACGGCTTCCACCTTTTGGATTTTACGCCGAATGTCGTGGCGTGCATGGACTTCTTCACCCACCTTTGTGAGGGCTTTGCCCGGGGTAGACCCCAACACAACACTCTTACGCCACTACTTCTTCCCCCGCATCCAGCCAAGGGGTGCCATCTCTGGCTGCGTCACTTGGATCCCAAGGGCTTTGAGCAAGGGAACATAACTGAAGGGTTCCCAGAAGGATAAGTGGGACGAAGCGGCCAGGACACCATCTCCTCCTCCTCCCTTTGCAGACACCATCCTAGTGGCCTATTTTGACCTCGGGTCCTTTAGTCCAAAGAGGAAGAGGAGGCCAGAAGAGGAAGACAAGTAAGCACCTTGCCTCCCCATCCATTTCCTACTCCTTTATTTAGATTATCTTATCTTGACTTTATCTTGTCTTCAAAGTGATACGAAGACGCTGGCTTAGACGGTGGCGAAGAGAGCCAAAGCCTCGACAGGCGTCGAGCGCCTAGCAAGCACTTCACGTGCACCGGGGACGATCGTGATCAGCCCGGACATTAGCCCGCAACGCAGCCACCGCTCCAGCCCCCAGCGTGAGTCCATTACTCATTTCCCGCTGGAAGGTGTTGGAGTGTGTATCTTCAATGCTGACCTTGCCGGGTTACCAGGTGGAGAACAACAAGAGGAGCCGCTGAGGGCCACCCCGGACATGCCGCCCCCGTCAACCACACCACCCAGAGGGGTGTCCCCGGCAAGGGCATCCTCCGCCGAGCCCACGCGCATGGAGGAAGAGGCGGTGGGCACAGGCACGGTGGCTCCATCCTGGCGACGAACGTTGACGGGGAGGGGACTACTTCTCAGGTCGTCACAGGTAAGCCTATCGTCCCTTGCCATCTTTGCCATGCAATTTTCTTTCTTTTCTTCTGAACTTTGATTTTGGCTCTGCCTCACTCTCATTTTCTGTTTTCAGACCCTCTCTTGTCGGACCAGACGAACATCGACACTGTCATCGAGGAGATCGCCAAGGATGCCGAAGATGAGGCCACCAAAATAGCTGCCGAGGAAGCCGCCAAGGCTGCTGCCGAGGTGGCCGTCAAGGGGCCTGCCTGGGAGGCCGGCAATGCTTCTACCGAGGAGGCTGCCAAGGGGCCCGCTGGGGAGGCCGACAAGGCTGCTGCCGAGGAGGCCACCAAGGGCCTGCCGGGGAGGAGGTGGTCGATGACCAACCCTCCTCCTCTACAACCCCTGCCCCGTGCAAGTACTTGAAGGTGGGTGATGATCTGTTCATCGGAATCCCAGGGACGGCAAGCACTGGAGTGCCAGTCGAAGGGGAGGTGTTTGACGACGAGGTCCTCACTTCTGCCAGGCTCCAGGTTGTCGACGAACCGAGTGCCAGCAGCAATGGTACCTAAGAAGACCAGCTCCTCCAGGCCATGAAGCCAATTTCCAGAAGCTTCAGGTGCTCTACAGTGCCCGCAAGGATAAAGTGGACACCAGGATGGCGGCCGTGGACAAGGCAGAAGTAGACTTGCAGGAGCTGTAACATCCCAAAATTCTCAATTTTGGAATGTTATAATAAATAGATAGATTTGATTGATTGAGTGAATTTGAAACTTTTTGAAAGTTAAATGAGAGGGAATAAAAGGACTTTCCCAAACTTTCATTTTTGCTTTTATGATCTTCGTGAATTCAAATTCTTTTCACCACAAAACCCTGGAGAGAAGATGACATGACTTCTTCCATTTATTTAAATGACAAGGGGTGTTGAAAATATTTGAATTTCATTTGGAAAATATTTCCAACCCAGAAACTTTATGCAACCCAATGATTTTCACGAGCGAAGATAAAATGACTTCTTCAAAACATATGAAATATGAGTTGGGAGTTTCAAAGAATTAAATTCAAAGTTCTTTGAATTTATTTTCAATTTGGAGTTATTTGAGTTTTATTCAAATTATTTTTCTCCAAAAATAAAATATATGGAAAATAGGGTAACATGATTCCCTACATCAGAAAAATTGGAGAGAAATATATTTGAATTAATTTTGGTATTTTTAAAATGATTTTTATTGGACTTTATCAGACCAATAGTACTGTTTGAATTGTTTGAATTTTTGTAGATTTTATTTAACACTATAATAATGTTCAACTTGTAGGAAATCGTTTTCTGAAAATTTTGATATATTATATGCCTATAGTATATTTTTAGTTTATTTGATTTTATTTCTTTTCTGTAAAAGTAAATGTTCTAAAAAAAATCTTCTTCTCACCGCCGAACTGGGCTGGCCCAGCTCCTGCCAGGCCAAGCCCAGCCCAACAGCGCCACCCCTCTCCTTCCCGAGCGGGAGTCCCGCTCGGGCACGCCGCCGCGCCTCCATGGACGCCGTACGCCGCCCGGCCTCCTCCTGCCCCCTTCCCCACGCCACCTTCTCGCCCCTCCCCATAAAAGGCCAGCCCCGACGCCGCCGTCCCTCTTTTCCTGCTCGCCTCGCCTCGCCTCGCATCCCACGCCTGGCCGCCGCCGGCGAGATCCGCCGAGCCACCGCCGCCGCCTGCCTCGCTCTCGGCCGCCGCCGACCCCACCTCTAGACGCGCCTCGCTGAGCCGCCCCTCCCCGTCTACTCCGCCGCCGCCGACGACCACCGGAGTTGCCTCCCCACTCAAAGCCGAGCCGTCCCCGCACATCGCTCCACCTCACTGCCGCACTTCGCCGGAAGTTGTCGCCGCCGCCGGTTTTTTCGCCAAAACCGCCGAACCGCTGCTGAACCGGTATAAACCACCGATCCGATACGGTTTTCTTTTAAGTTCGTTTTTTTTCTAAAAACCCTAGACTAGATCTGTTTTTTTGGGTTTTATTAAGCAGCGAACGCCCATTGTTTATATCTTATAAACGAGCGTTCGTTATTTAGTATTTTCGTTTTCTGTTTTTTTTACGCCAGGGACCTAGTTGTAGTTGTTCTATTTTACAGTTTAGCCCCTAGACTTCAAACGCTCACAATGTTTTACTCGCTTGTCCAAATTCAACGAAACCAACGCCCACTTCTTAGTTACGATCTCCTCTATCCAGTAAAACAACTTAAACATGTTTTTGTAAGTTTAAAATTTGAATTTCAAGCAGTTTATTTTTTGAACTTCGTTTGATCGTAACTTGAGTTTTATAACTCCGTTTGAGTTGATTCTTTTTGCATTTCGATGCTCTTGACCTAAACTTTCTGATAAGGCCAAATTCACATAATTTTGGTACTGTTAGAAATTGTTTTATGCTGCAAGAGTCATTTGCTTGGTTGTGATGTTTTCTAAATCGTCTTCTTCGTTCTTTCCGATCTTTTGAGTGATTTCTTATGTGTGGTTACTATTGCTTGCTCACAATAGATTGAACGGAGTGTGACGAGTAGAACTATCAAGAGTTTTGAATCCGAATCACCTTCATCAACATTGCAGGCAAGTTCACACTTTGATCATACCTTTTCTACTACCTAGTTTTTATGCATTAGATCAATCCTCAAACATTGCATGATTAGGATCTAATTAAATTGTGGGATGGGAAGTAGTCGAGGTAGTACCTATTACCTATTTTATTATCAAACCTTTGGGAGTTACTTCTACGTTTGCTTATTATGCCATGCTATGCTAGTAGACGTGGATTGGGTGAGTGTATCCATGACAGATGTGAGATTGTTAATCAATGGTTTATTTAAGGTGGCAACTTAAACACACATCTGGGTGGATTGAGGCACCTCGTTTCTATCAGGACTTGCCTGTATTTCTTCGGACCGCCACCCAGGCTCAAAGGGATCATGAGATTATTCAAACTAGAAACTTCCGTGTGCAGCCACATGCTATTATGGGCTCTAGCATAGTTGACTAAGTCGTGCGAACTCTTACAGGGTAGACTAGCAGATGTAGGGGATGTAGGTTGGCACGGTCTACCCTCTACGTAAGGTGCAAGCGCTTCTGAAAGACTATGTCTCGGTCATCTGTTTCTCAAACACCATGTAGTGCGAGAAACCAAACGGAGACGATCGAGTCATGTGGGGAAAAGTGCGCAAACCTCTGCAGAGTGTATAAACTAATCATGGTTAGCCGTGTCCCCGATTATGGACGTTTTGAGTATCTAGTACTTGGATTATCCTGTTGATCTCATCATGTTACTTCTAATTAATATTGTCGGGTTTTAATGAGTACTTTTAATTGGGATTGAGAATTCTGTCAACCATTCTCAATGTTTAACAACCACCATGATAGTTAAATAAATTTATTCCTTTGCAGTAGAGAAAAATTGGCTTTTCGCAAAAACGTTATAACGATAGAGCCTCCACCAGCCATATATGCATGTAGTGATAGACTTTATTCATCATTGCTCTATGGTGTGAATTTGCCAGTACATTCAATGTACTGACCCTCTGTGGCTGCAACGTCTCATGTTGCAGGATCTTACGACGAGTAAGTGATACGTTAGGGTTACGATTTCTACACTCAACTTTGCTGTTGGTGTTGATGGGAATCCACAACATTGTTACTTCCGCTATTTTGGATTGAGATAATAGTATTTACGTTACTTTATACATGTGATTTACCTTTGTTATAAATCCTCGAGTACTGTGTGTGTCAGCATACCGATCCAGGGATGACACGTAAGCACAAAGACTTGACCCATTCGGGTCGGGTCGCTACAAGATGGTATCAGAGCACATGTTGACTGTAGGACATGACCCTATAAAATGGCAAGCCCATAGGAAAGATTTTTCTCTACAACTTTCTTTTCAAAAGAATATTTTACCTCTCTTCTCTTCTGAGCTTATTCAAAAATTCCTTTTAGCGAGACTATACCCTTTTCCCCCTTTTGACCCCTCGAAGATTCGACTGAGGAGACCACTCCAAGAAGTACAAGATATCAGACAACTAAGACTACTTTGGAATAAAGAGGATTTTACTGTGCATTTCACTGATGGAGACTACAATGGTTGAAGATTCCGAAGACTAGGAGAATTTGAAGGCTTTGAAGATTTTTTTTCAGGTTTGTATGACCTAGGAAGGCACCCCTTATGGAACTTGGCAGACTATGGAAGCTGTGAATACCCGAGATCAAAGTGTTGGAGAAAGACCGGAACATGGAGCATAAAATCTTAAGGTTTTGTAAAAAAAAAGCCCCAAGACAGGAGATATCAACTATGGAATGATAGCTCATGGCAGAGACATAGTCATAAACATGGATATCCATGATGCTATCGCTCACTCATGTTATTGTCACCGTGAGGTGTTAAGCATGCATCTTTCGGAAGAATCGGTTGACAAAAGGGCTAATGAAGCACCTACCAGCAAGAGATCAAGTTTTAACCTTAGTTGGTGTAACACTAGGATCTAGAGTGTTATGTCAGGAAGTTTAAGATGGACCTTCAGAAAGCTGTATTTGATAAGGGAGCATTTTGTGAAGAACTCGGGACCAGAA
The DNA here is from genome assembly GCF_002162155.2 of Triticum dicoccoides. NCBI lineage: Eukaryota > Viridiplantae > Streptophyta > Magnoliopsida > Poales > Poaceae > Triticum > Triticum dicoccoides. The sequence goes on along the minus strand of NC_041387.1, from coordinate 345,882,672 downwards.
ACCGAAAGTAGCCAAGCTGGAGAAGCTAAACCTCGAGATACCGGAGATTTGTCAGGAACTGAAGGACAGTAGGACCATGGCTCATGCCAAGGATGTTGAAACCCAGAAGTTTGGAACGCAACTCCAGAAATATTAAAGGATGTCATGAGAGACTTCGCGTCAACAGAGATGATCTGGCAAAAGAACTTGAGAAGGTCCAGCATGATCAGAAGGAGCCATCGGAGGCATGACCAAGACTTGAAGAGTTTGATGACTTTGAGATCTATAGACCATTAGAAGACCCAAACCCTATTATATTCTTACGTTAGATGCGACGATTGTGAGCTGTCATTTGTTTGTTGTTTTTCCGACAGCCACAATAAAATCTGCCTTTTTAAAACTTTTATTTGTACTGTGTGCATCCCTCTCGATCTCTCTTATCCCACCCCAAACCCATGGACCCAATAGAGGATGAATGGAGATGAGTTTATATTTTCTGGACCAGTGACTCAATTGGAGATGGACCAATGGATTCAGAACATGGAGGATCACATGGAGAATAACCCTATAGCCAGAAAGGATATGACCCAGCATGTTCTACAGTGCTTTGAAAACAGGTGTTGCTACTTGGTGGAGGATGTACCAAACCATCAATGGATGGCAAGGAGTAACCACTTGGGGAGAATTTAAGTTGACTTTGCTAATGTCTCAGTTTGTGTCCCAGAAATTGAAGCCTTCGGGAAAGGATATGAAGAAACCTTGTGCATGCATGCTCTGTGGAGAAATAGGACACACCCATAAGGAACACAAGGATGAATGCCCTAATTGTGAAGGAAGTCACCCAGCTGAAGAATGCCCAACTAGGCAGATTACTTGTTTCTTGTGTGAAGGAACTACCCACTACCCTACTCGGTGTCACATTTACCCTATGGTACAGAGAACCATCCAGCAGAAGAAAGAAGAAATGAAAGGAGCCCTCATGGAGATGTTAGAAGAACATGTGACGAAGGAAGATGTCGAGGACACACACAAAGGAAACAAAATTAAAGCCCGCACCAAGTCATGCTATTCATGTGGAGAAGAAGGACACATCTCCCAAGATTGTCTGAATGGAGATCTAGTAGAATTCCCGACAGAGGAAGTAGAGTATGACCCACAGGAAATAGAATCCCTGATTGGAACGGAAAAGTCCAGGAAGAGGAATAGATTGGATTCCAGGAAGGACCTGAGTCATGTCACCTGTTACAAATGCAAGGAGTCAGGGCACTACATCAACACTTGCCCAAAAAGGAAGCCGAGGACCCAAGGAGGCTATGTGATCATGAGGAAACCTCGAGACTTGTCAGAAGTGTTATGTTTTCGTTGTAATGAAGCAGGGCACTTTGCCAGGGATTGTCCCAAGAAGAAGGAGACTTGTGCTAAATATGTGAGTCAGCAGCAATGTAAATGTAGTAGTAGTAGTGAGAACATCTCTTCTGTGTTGATATGTTGAGTTGAGGCATGTAATGGAAATACAGGAGATTGTAGTAATTGGAGAATAAATAAAGTTATCGTCGTTGGTACTGTTTTGGATTTTATGAGTTGTTACTCTATGAAGAAAGATTTTGACCATTTTCGAGGATATGAGAAATATGGTCTATGGATGAGATTGGAGCATTTTAAGGGTGGTAGTACCCATGTGAGGAGATTTGACCCTGGAAAGGATAATGATATTCCACGGAGTGGATTTCGGACTAAGCAAGCATGAGTTTTAACTCGATATGTTGGATACCCCAAGAGCATGAAGGAAAGAAGTATTACTATTGGATATAAAGGAGGTATGATGTTGGAAATATGGATCAATGGAAATTCCGTGATGAGTCGGAGTAATCATTTCCTAGTTTGGTGCCAATAGAAGGAAGAAAGACATTACAATTGGATGGATTTTAAGTATGCTAGGAAGTTGGCAGCTGAATGTTGGAATAATGATCAGTTGCCCAGAGGATGATTTCAAGGTTTGAAAGTGATGAGATGGGCCATAACCCACAGGCCCCAGGACCTGCCAAGAAGCAAGCACACTCTTTTTGAAGGAAAAACCCTGGAAGAGGATCACCCGATGATTTTATAGGAGCAACGCAAATCCTGAGAGTTGTGAAGGAACGATAGATTTTTGTTTGGCTTGCAGAATCCATGGATTATCCGAACTTGGTTCGTTGAGAAGAGAAATTCTGCAATGCTTGTGAGGATGACCGAGTGTTAGCATGCGAGATTCGCTAAACCATATACAAGATAATGATTTGGGTGCGGGATGGATTGATCACCATACCGACTTACTCTTATTATTCGCCTTGCTATATGGGATGGTAAATCTGAGTGATTTACCTATAGTAGAGAGACAACGATATTAAACCTTGTTTAAACCTTAGAATGGTATAGGTATTTTCCCTTGTACAAGCCAGCTGTTGCCAAACGTAGGTCATACGGTGAGGTTCAACCCAGACCCGTTTCCTGCAGGAGAAACCATAAATTGTTGACCACCAGGAGATATCGATAGTTCTTTAGTATTGGCGCCAGACCTGTCAGCTAAGAAGACCCAGTCATGGAAGAACGTTACCAAGATGAAAGGACAGAAAGTATGGAGGAAAAAGTTATGCCACTACCGGAAGAGCCCAGAGAAGGAATTTCCCCGAGAATCTGAGAAGACTGACACTGTCAATAATAAGGATGGAGTATATGAATATTGATGGAACCGTAACCATGTTTCCAAGGGTGATAGCACCCCAGACCCCCTGTGATGGTCGATGGATTTTGAAGACCCCCAAACCCTAACCTATTTCTTGCTAGCCTCTCCGAATCTCGAGGACGAGATTCATTTTAAGGGTGGTAGGTTTGTAACATCCCAAAATTCTCAATTTTGGAATGTTATAATAAATAGATAGATTTGATTGATTGTTTGATTGATTGAGTGAATTTGAAACTTTTTGAAAGTTAAACGAGAGGGAATAAAAGGACTTTCCCAAACTTTCATTTTTGCTTTTATGATCTTCATGAATTCAAATTCTTTTCACCACAAAACCCTGGAGAGAAGATGACATGACTTCTTCCATTTATTTAAATGACAAGGGGTGTTGAAAATATTTGAATTTCATTTGGAAAATATTTCCAACCCAGAAACTTTATGCAACCCAATGATTTTCACGAGCGAAGATAAAATGACTTCTTCAAAACATATGAAATATGAGTTGGGAGTTTCAAAGAATTAAATTCAAAGTTCTTTGAATTTATTTTCAATTTGGAGTTATTTGAGTTTTATTCAAATTATTTTTCTCCAAAAATAAAATATATGGAAAATAGGGTAACATGATTCCCTACATCAGAAAAATTGGAGAGAAATATATTTGAATTAATTTTGGTATTTTTAAAATGATTTTTATTGGACTTTATCAGACCAGTAGTACTGTTTGAATTGTTTGAATTTTTGTAGATTTTATTTAACACTATAATAATGTTCAACTTGTAGGAAATCTTTTTCTGAAAATTTTGATATATTATATGCCTATATATATTTTTAGTTTATTTGGTTTTATTTCTTTTCTCTAAAAGTAAATGTTCTAAAAAATCTTCTTCTCACCGCTGAACTGGGCCGGCCCAGCTCGTGCCAGGCCAAGCCCAGCCCAGCAACGCCGCCCCTCTCCTTCCCGAGTGGGAGTCCCGCTCGGGCACGCCGCCGCGCCGCCATGGACGCCGTACGCCGCCCGGCCTCCTCCTGCCCCCTTCCCCACGCCACCTCCTCGCCCCTCCCCATAAAAGGCCAGCCCCGACGCCGCCGTCCCTCTTTTCCTGCTCGCCTCGCCTCGCCTCGCATCCCACGCCTCGCCACCGCCGGCGAGATCCGCCGAGCCTCCGCCGCCGCCGCCGCCTGCCTCGCTCTCGGCCGCCGCCGACCCCCCTCCA
>NC_041387.1:345699921-345878463 GCF_002162155.2 Triticum dicoccoides | reverse complement strand
CTCTAAAAGTAAATGTTCTAAAAAATCTTCTTCTCACCGCTGAACTGGGCCGGCCCAGCTCGTGCCAGGCCAAGCCCAGCCCAGCAACGCCGCCCCTCTCCTTCCCGAGTGGGAGTCCCGCTCGGGCACGCCGCCGCGCCGCCATGGACGCCGTACGCCGCCCGGCCTCCTCCTGCCCCCTTCCCCACGCCCCCTCCTCGCCCCTCCCCATAAAAGGCCAGCCCCGACGCCGCCGTCCCTCTTTTCCTGCTCGCCTCGCCTCGCCTCGCATCCCACGCCTCGCCACCGCCGGCGAGATCCGCCGAGCCTCCGCCGCCGCCGCCGCCTGCCTCGCTCTCGGCCGCCGCCGACCCCCCTCCAGACGCGCCTCGCCGAGCCGCCCCTCCCCGTCTACTCCACCGCCGCCGACGACCACCGGAGTTGCCTCCCCGCTCAAAGCCGAGCCATCCCCGCAGCATCGCTCCGCCTCACTGCCGCACTTCGCCGGAAGTTGTCGCCGCCGCCGGTTTTGTCGCCAAAACCGCCGAACCGCTGCTGAACCGGTATAAACCGCCGATCCGATATGGTTTTCTTTTAAGTTCGGTTTTTTCTAAAAACCCTAGACTAGATCTGTTTTTTTGGGTTTTATTAAGCAGCGAACGCCCATTGTTTATATCTTGTAAACGAGCGTTCGTTATTTAGTATTTTCGTTTTCTGTTTTTTTACGCCAGGGACCTAGTTGTAGTTGTTCTATTTTACAGTTTAGCCCCTAGACTTCAAACGCTCACAACGTTTTACTCGCTTGTCCAAATTCAACGAAACCAACGCCCACTTCTTAGTTACAATCTCCTCTATCCAGTAAAACAACTTAAACATGTTTTTGTAAGTTTAAAATTTGAATTTCAAGCAGTTTATTTTTTGAACTTCGTTTGATTGTAACTTGAGTTTTATAACTCCGTTTGAGTTGATTCTTTTTGCATTTCGATGCTCTTGACCTAAACTTTCTGATAAGGCCAAATTCACATAATTTTGGTACTGTTAGAAATTGTTTTATGCTGCAAGAGTCATTTGCTTGGTTGTGATGTTTTCTAAATCGTCTTCTTCGTTCTTTCCGATCTTTTGAGTGATTGCTTATGTGTGGTTACTATTGCTTGCTCACGATAGATTGAACGGAGTGTGACGAGTAGAACTATCAAGAGTTTTGAGTGCGAATCACCTTCATCAACATTGCAGGCAAGTTCACACTTTGATCATACCTTTTCTACTACCTAGTTTTTATGCATTAGATCAATCCTCAAACATTGCATGATTAGGATCTAATTAAATTGTGGGATGGGAAGTAGTCGAGGTAGTACCTATTACCTGTTTTATTATCAAACCTTTGGGAGTTACTTCTACGTTTGCTTATTATGCCATGCTATGCTAGTAGACGTGGATTGGGTGAGTGTATCCATGACAGATGTGAGATTGTTAATCAATGGTTTATTTAAGGTGGCAACTTAAACACACATCTGGGTGGATTAAGGCACCTGGTTTCTATCAGGACTTGCCTGTATTTCTTCGAACCTCCACCCAGGCTCACAGGGATCATGAGATTATTCAAACTAGAAACTTCCGTGTGCCGCCACATGCTATTATGGGCTCTAGCATAGTTGACTAATTCGTGCGAACTCTTATAGGGTAGACTAGCAGATGTAGGGGATGTAGGTTGGTACGGTCTACCCTCTACGTAAGGTGCAAGCCCTTCTGAAAGACTATGTCTCGGTCATCCGTTTCTCAAACACCATGTAGTGCGAGAAACCAAACGGAGGCGATCGAGTCATGTGGGGAAAAGTGCGCAAACCTCTGCAGAGTGTATAAACTAATCATGGTTAGCCGTGTCCCCGGTTATGGACATTTTGAGTATCTAGTACTTGGATTATCCTGTTGATCTCATCATGTTACTTCTAATTAATATTGTCGGGTTTTAATGAGTACTTTTAATTGGGATTGAGAATGCTGTCAACAATTCTCAATGTTTAACAACCACCATGATAGTTAAATAAATTTATTCCTTTGCAGTAGGGAAAAATTGTCTTTTCGCAAAAACATTATAACCATAGAGCCTCCACCAGCCATATATGCATGTAGTGATAGACTTTATTCATCATGGCTCTATGGTGTGAATTTTCCTGTACATTCAATGTACCGATCCCTCTGTGGCTGCAACGTCTCATGTTGCAGGATCTTACGACGAGTAAGTGATACGTTAGGGTTACGATTTCTACACTCAACTTTGCCGTTGGTGTTGACAGGAATCCACAACCTTGTTACTTCTGCTATTTTGGATTGAGGTAATAGTATTTACGTTACTTTATACATGTGATTTACCTCTGTTATAAATCCTCGAGTACTGTGTGTGTCTGCATACCGATCCAGGGATGACACGTAAGCACAGAGACTTGACCCATTCGGGTCGGGTCGCTACAGGAGCGTGTTGCTCAGATGCAAGTCTGCTTCACCGAGGCCCAGCAGGATCTGAAAGCCACTCAGGACCAGCTGGGCGAGCGCCAGCGAGAGCTCCTCCTGAAGCAGGCTAACATTAAGAAGGCCCAAGAGGTGGCGAAGGCACATGCCGCCAAGGATGAAGCTGATCAGAGGCAGCGCCAAGTTCGTTTGGACGCCCAAGAAGAAGACCTGGTTGCCCGTGAAGGGGCGCTTGCCGCCAAGCTTCGCACCATGGACGAAGAGGTCGAAAAGCTTGTCACGCAGCGGACCTAGGAGTTGAAGCAGGAGCACAAAGATGCACTTGATGCTCTGGCCCTGGACCATGCCTGCAAGCTGAAGGAGGCCATCGATGGTGCTGAGGCCGCAGAGGCCGCCAAGAACGAGCTGGCCGACAAGGTGGAGAAGCTGGAGCTGGAGCTGGAGGAGCTAAAGAAAGAGATCATGATGCTAAAGGACAACAGGGACAAGACTATCCGCACCTTGGCGGATTTGCAGGTCGCCATCTCCGACAAGACTAAGCTACTCTTTGAGGCCAACAATTCCATCGCCAATCTGAAGCTGAAGCTGGAGACCTTGGAGGGGACGCTCTTGAAGACCAGGTCCCGTGAAAAGACCCTGATCAAGGACCTCATGGATGAGAGGCAGCTGCTGCAGAATGCCGCCGCCACCCACAACGACCGTGTGGATGACACGAAGCTCTGGACCAGTCGCCTTGTGGATGTTGCGGAGAGGCTCACCATGCAGCTGTCCATCATGGGCATGTCAAACTTCAGGTTCTCCCATGAGGTGAATGTAAGCGATAGTGCCAGGCTGACCCTGTTCTTCGAGGGCGTCCTCAACGCCCTGGCGCGTGATACGTCCATTTTGCATCATGCTTTTATATCAATATTTATTGCATTATGGGCTATTACTACACATTATGTCACAATACTTATGCCTTTTCTCTCTTATTTTACAAGGTTTACATGAAGAGGGAGCATGCCAGCAGCTGGAATTCTGGGCTGGAAAAGGAGCAAATATTAGAGACCTATTTTGCATAACTCCAAAAGTCCTGAAACTCCACGAAACTCAGTTTTGGACTATATTTAAAATATTGGGTGAAGAAAGCACCAGATGGGGTGAGGGAGTCCTGGATTAGGGGGTCCTCGGACAGCCGGACTATATACTTATGCCGGACTGTTGGACTATGAAGATACAAGATTGAAGGCTTTGTCCCGTGTCCGGGTGGGACTCTCCTTTGCGTGGAAGGCAAGCTTGGCAATTCGAATATGTAGATTCCCTTTTCTGTGGTTTCGTATCCTACAATAATCTCTTCATTTGTTCTCCTCTATTAGTGACTTGGGAGTGACTCTTTGTTGCACGTTGAGGGATCTAATTATGTTATCATTGTTGAGAGAACTTGCACTAGTGAAAGTATAAACCCTAGGCCTTGTTTCGAAGCATTGCAATACCGTTTTCGCTCACTTTTGTTACTTGCTACCTTGCTGTTTTTATATTTTCAGATTATAAAAACCTATATCTAGCGTCCATATTACACTTGTATCACCATCTCTTTGCCGAACTAGTGCACCTATACAATTTACCATTGTATTTGGTGTGTTGGGGACTCTTTGCTATTTGGTTGCAGGGTTGTTTGAGAGAGACTATCTTCATCCTACACCTCCCACGGATTGATAAACCTTAGGTCATCCACTTGAGGGAAATTTTCTACTATCCTACAAACCTCTGCACTTGGAGGCCCAAAAACTACAAGAAGAAGGTTGCATATTAGACATCACCCCCTGTCCCTATTTATAAGGCAGTAGATAGATGGCATGTGCAGGAATCGAGGAGGCCGAAAAATGGTTATGTGACTGTATGGATGCCTCGATTTTCGGGATGTTCATTAAAGATGAAGATATACTAAGATGTTTTGGGCCTCATGCGAGATTAATGCGAGATGACGTCATGGTGGGTTAGTACAATTCTATGAGCTAACGTCATGGCGGGTTATAAGATTTCATAAAGATTGATGATGGAGGATTTTTCTAAGTCAAGTACTGAAGATTGATATGAACAAGTTCAAATCAACCTGGGGCCTAATGTTGGGGATATAATTATTAGGTATGACCCGCCCAGGAGGGGCCGGGTCATACCATTGGGGACTCAAGGATGAAGATGGTGGGTTATGAAGCAAGCCTATTGAAGGCCCAAGACCCAGAGGTGACTTAAGGCCCAAGAGGATAAACCGCCATATGTGTAACTTGTATTGTAAGGTAAGATTAGTTTTTCACCGAGCCGGACATGATATGTATGAGCCGGTCGGGACTCTGTAAGCTGTCGGGCGTCTACCTGTGTATATAAAGGGGTAACTCGGCGGCGGATTAACTCAAGAAACAACAAGTTGAGAACTAGGTCAAGCGTATTCGCTCCCTAGTAATCGAAACCCAAGCAATACAACCTAAAGCAGGAGTAGGCTTTTACCTCATCGAGAGGGGCCGAACCTGGTTAAAAACTCTCTGTGTCCTTTGTCCCGTTTAACCCCTTCAAGCTAACCTAGCATCAATGGCTCCACATCTAAGTCCTCTTTCTAGGGCATCTGTTATGTTAAGTCCATGACAGTCCTGACAGAATTGGTCTAAGAAATTAGATGATGCACTTTGGGCTTATAGAATAACATATAAAAATCCTATGGTTATGTCTCCTTATAAAATGTTTTATGGAAAAGCTTGTCATTTGCCTCTTGAGTTAGAACAGAAAGCATATTAGGCAATTAAAGAACTGAACTAAGATTTCAACCTTGCCAGTGAAAAGAGGTTATTTGATATTAGCTCACTAAATGAATAGAGAAGCCAAGCCTATGACAATGCCAAGTGAAGGAAATATGCCCTAGAGGCAATAATAAAGTTATTATTTATTTCCTTAATTAATGATAAATGATTATTATTCATGCTAGAATTGTATTACCCGAAAACTTAGTACATGTGTGAATACATAGACAAAAACTATAGTCCCTAGTATGCCTCTACTTGACTAGCTCGTTAATCAAATATGGTTATGTTTCCTAACCATAGACATGTGTTGTCATTTGATGAACGGGATCACATCATTAGGAGAATGATGTGATGGACATGACCCATCCGTTAGCTTAGCATTATGACCGTGCTAGTTTCATTGCTACTGCTTTCTTCATGACTTATACAAGTTCCTCAGACTATGAGATTATGCAACTCCCGAATACCGGAGGAACACTTTGTGTGCTACCAAACATCACAACATAAAAGGGCGATTATAAAGGTGCTCTACAGGTGTCTCCAAAGGTATTTGTTGGGTTGGCATAGATTGAGATTAGGATTTGTCACTCCGTGTTTCGGAGAGGTATCTCTGGGCCCTCTCGGTAATACTCATCACTATAAGCCTTGCAAGCATTGTGACTAATGAGTTAGTTGCCGGATGAAGTATTACGGAACGAGTCAAGAGACTTTCCGGTGATGAGATTGAACTAGGTATTGAGATACTAACGATCGAATCTCGGGCAACTAACATAACGATGACAAAGGGAACAATGTATGTTGTTATGCGGTTATAAAGATCTTCATAGAATATGTAGGAACCAATATGAGCATCCAGGTTCCGCTATAGGCTATTGACCGAAGACGTGTCTCGGTCATGTCTACATAGTTCCCGAACCCATAGGGTCCGCACGCTTAACGTTCGATGATGATTGGTATTATGAGTTTATGTGTTTTGATGGACCGAAGGTAGTTCCGAGTCTCGGATGTGATCACGGACATGACGAGGAGTCTCGAAATGGTCGAGACATAAAGATTGATATATTGGACGGCTATATTCAGACACCAAAAGTGTTCCAGGTGATTTCAGAGAAAACCGGAGTGCTGGAGGGGTTACTGGAACCCCCCGGGGAAGTATTGGGCCTTAGTGGGCCTTAGGGGAGAGAGAGGGTAGCATCCCAGGAGGTGGCGCCCCCCAAGGGGAGTCCGAATTGGACTTGGGGAGGGGGGCGCGGCCCCTCTTTCCCTCTCCCTCTCCCTCTCCTTCCTTCCCCCTTCCCCCTCCTAGTTGGACTAGGAAAGGAGGAGTCCTACTCCTACTAGGAGGAGGACTCCTCCCCTCCTTGGTGCGCCCCAAGGGGCGGCCGACCTCCCCCCTTGTTCCTGTATATACAGGGGCAGGGGGTATCCTAGAACACACAAGTTGATATTGTTTAGCCATGTGCAGTGGCCCCCTCCAAAGTTACACACCTCGGTCATATCGTCGTAGTGCTTAGGCGAAGCCCTGCGCCGGTAACTTCATCATCACTGTCACCATGCCGTCGTGCTGACGAAACTCTCCCTCGGCCTCAACTGGATCAAGAGTACGAGAGACGTCCCTGAGTTGAACGTGTGCTGATCACGGAGGTGCCGTACGTTCGGCGCTAAGATCGGTTGGATCATGAAGACGCATGACTACATCAACTGCGTTGTCATAACGCTTCCGCTTTAGGTCTATGAGGGTACGTGGACACACTCTCCGCTCTCATTGCTATGCATCACCATGATCTTGCATGTGCGTAGGATTTTTTTTGAAATTACTGCGTTCCCCAACAGTGGCATCCGAGCCAGGTCTATGCGTAGATGTTATATGCACGAGTAGAGCACAAAGAGTTGTGGGTGATAATAGTCATACTGCTTACCAGCATGTGATACTTTGATTCGGCGGTATTGTTGGATGAAGTGGCTCAGACCGACATTACATGTATGCTTACGCGAGACTGGTTCTACTGACGTGCTTTGCACATAGGTGGCTGGTGAGTGTCTGTTTCTCCAACTTTAGTTGAATTGAGTGTGGCTATGCTCGGTCCTTGTTGAAGGTTAAAACAACACACTTGACGAAAAATCGTTGTGGTTTTGATGCGTAGGTATGAATGGTTCTTGCTAGAAGCCCGTAGCAGCCACGTAAAACTTGCAACAACAAAGTAGAGGACGTCTAACTTGTTTTTCCAGGGCCTGATGTGATGTGATATAGTTAAGCATGATGTGATATAAATTGTTGTATGCGATGATCATGTTCTGTAACAATGTTATCGGCAACTGGCAGGAGCCATATGGTTGTCACTTTATTGTATGAAATGCAATTGCCATGTAATTGATTTTGTTGGGGATATAACTACTGAGTATAAACCGCCCAGGAGGGGCTGGGTTATGCTCATCCGAATTGAAGCCCATGAAGACAACGAGTATGGCGATTTACTATTAAGGCCTAGAGGCCTAGAGCCCAAGGGCGTATTAGGGCCCATAGACATAAACTGCCATGAGATATGTAACTTGTATTGTAAGTTAGGGAAAGGTAGAGATCGAGCCGGACACGTGTATGAGCCGGCCTCAGTATTCTGTAAACCGTCGGGAGTCAACCTGTGTATATAAAGGGACGACCCGGCGGCGGTTCAGGAACAAGAAACAACAACTCGAGAGATAGGTAAAGCGGATTCGCTCCCTGCTCATCGAGACCCCCATCAATTCCACCACAACTGGTTCGTAGGCTTTTACCTTCACCGCAAGGGGCCAAACTAGTATAAACTCCCCGTGTCCTTTGTCCGGTTTAACCCCTTTAAGCTAATCTCGTTGCGATGGCTCCACGACTAAGTCCTCTCACTAGGACATCTGACGTGTTAATTCCACGACAGTTGGCACCCACCGTGGGGCTATCGCACGATGGTTTCGAGTTCTTGAAGGGAAACTTTGAAGGACTCAAGGGATACATGGTTGGCCGGATGACAAAGAGTCATAGCGGCAAGCTCTACATCGACGATGCAGGCTGGGGCCCCGAGGCCAGCTCAATCGAGTACGGGTACCGGGTCCCCTTTGGCGGAATTCACGTCTTCATGGGCAAGATCGGCGAACCGGGCCCTGAGCCAGACATCTGCACCGACCTCGTCGAGACGGCTCAGCGTGCGAGCCCTGCCCGGGTTCAGCCTGCCATGAAGCGTGTGTTCATTGGATTCATCGATGGTGCGGAATCTGAACCAGTGTCCGATGGTGAGACAGTCGTTTACACATATGGCGATTCGTCCATCGGCGAGACCGAGTCACTATACCAGCTACAAGATGGCCAGTTCGGGGGCTGCTCCGATGGCGATAGTATCCCGGACCCCTTTGAACCGCCAAATCGGGTTGCAATTTTCATGGCCGGTACACACCCACATTGCAATCTTCGACTGCAGCAGCAATGACTTCCGGATCGGCAGCAGGGGCAGGAGGCCCCATGTGCCGGCCGGCCCAAGTTCTATCCCGTTTATTGGACGCCTGGACGACAGTGTTGACCACAGCTGTTACCCAAGAGACTCAAGATCGGCATAACGTGGAGGTCACAAAGCTGCGGGATCAGATAACTCAGGCCAAGGAAGACTTGGCGGCTGAGGAAGCCAGGATGGCTGATGAGCAAGCCGCTTTTGATGCCCAGTCGCAGCGGATTGAAGCAGAGAATTACAGGCTCCTGCTGGATCAGAACGATTCAAATGAGGTGTTGAGGAGGAGGCGTCGGTCTCGTCTACCTCCGGTTTATGAAGCAATGAATTCTTCAACACACCAGGAGTAGGGCCGACTAATTCGGCAGCGGTAAAACGGATTGAAGCACCTGGGATAGGAGCGCCGGATTAGCCCCGGGTGACAGACTCGCTTCGACGAATAGTCAGCCCGCCGCAATACATGCCGACCCCGCCGGGTCACTTCTCTACCCCTTTGGATAATATGATTGCTGCGGCGTCCCGATTGGCAGCTATTCCGATGGAGGGCGAGTCTCCAGCGGCGGTCGAGATGCGCCGGGTCAGGGATCTCCTTCAAACGGCCATGGTACAGCAGCAGGCCTATTCATATAGCCGAGACAGAATCCATTCAACCCCTCGCCCGAGCAAGAGTTATAGCAGACACATTGATGAACCGGCTGTGTCAAGCAGTGCACGGAACCGTGACACCCCTCGAGGGCCTAATCCAGCGCGCAGTGCTATGAATGCTCAGGATGTGGTAAACAATGGTAGAGCGCGTCGGGAGGTAGAGTTAGCAGCGCAGCTGGCAGCATAGTACGCGAATCATCAACGCGCTCCAGTTCAACCGACAATGTCAGTCGAACGAGGACTGGCTTACAGCTCTTGGGGGGTGCCGTGTCTCACCCCAGCTCTACATAATGTGCGGTTACCCAAGGATTTCAAGGGTCCACGTAAGGTGCCTAATTACAGCGCCGATTTACCCACTGAGTCATGGGTTGAGAGTTATGAGACGGCGATGGAGATGTTGGATGTGGACGAAGTGGCGTGTGCAAAGTATTTCAACATGATGTTGGATGGAACAGCTCGCACTTGGTTAAAAAGTCTGCCTGTTAATTCAATTGGTTCATGGGACGAGTTGAAGGCCCGGTTTATAGCAAACTTTGAAGACACGTGCAAGCAACCCATGTCAATCGTGGATCTGGCCACTTGTGTGCAAGGAGAAGGCGAATCAATGACTCATTGGGTGCGCTGGGTTTTGGAAATTCTGCATTCATCGGACCGCATCAATGCAGGGCAATTGCCGGTTTAAGCCATTGAAATTGAAGTTGGGACGTCTCAAGTGTCACTGCAATGACATGGGAACACTTATGACAGCTTTGGTTAAGTATGTCGATTCTGATAATTCCAAGGATCCCGAGTTTGATGACGAGGAGCCGGAGAAGGGAAAGAAGAATGTCGGCGCAAAAGGACAGCAGCATAACCAGGCGAGCCATGGGAATAACGGTAAGCGCAAGGCGGATAATAATTCTGGCTTTGTCGCTAACACCAATGTGCAGGGTAATAATCAGCGCCGTAAGGGTAAACCGCCCCCATAGGGCGGAGGATCAGGTATGAATCTGGAGCGCCTGTTGAACCAGCCCTGCCCTGCGCACCTATGGAAGGATTGCTTCATCATGCGAGAGTTCAAAAATTCAGATCTCTTCCGGTATGATCATGGACCGTCCAGCGGTTCAGGACCAGGGTTTCACGGCCGGGCTATGGTGGAGGTAATTCTGGTTCAGGTTTTCAGGGTAACCAAGGGGGACAGGGCAATCAAGGCAATCAGGGCAACCAAGGTGGTTATAATCAACAAGGGAATCAACAACAACAGCAGACGGGTTACCAAAGCAACCTGAAGTAGTTAAATGGTGGACAGTATCATGTCTTCACTACTAGTCTGTGCAAGCGCGATCACAAGCTTCATAAGAGGGCAGTGAATTCCTTTTAACCGGTCGTACCCCGTTATTTGCGCTGGTCCAAACAGCCTATTGTGTGGAGTCGAGAAGATCATCTGCCCTGGGTTGATAATCCGGGTCATCTGCCGTTGGTGGTCACATCACAAGTTGGAGGTTATAAGTTTACCAAGGTGCTCATGGATGGAGGGAGTAGTATCAACATCTTGTATTATGAAACATTCCGGCGTATGGGGTTAATGGATAAGAATCTTAAACCGTCGAACACTGTTTTTCACGGTGTGGTGCCTGGTAAATCGGCCTATCTGGTCGGGAAGATAGCTCTGGAAGTGGTTTTTGGAGATGATCATGATTCAAGATCAGAAACATTGACCTTTGAAGTGGTGAAAATCAGAATTCCTGTACCATGCCCTGTTTGGACGACCGGTCTATGCTAAGTTCATGGAAAGGCCGCGTTATGTTTATCTGCAGCTCAAGATGCTGGGTCATAAAGGGACCATCCCGGTTCATGGCAGTCGCAAGATTGCTTTGGAGTGCAAGGAAGGTGATGCGGCTTATGCTGAGTCGGTTTGTGCAACAGAGGAGTTAAAATTCTATAAAGACAATGTTGATCCGGCGGATATGACTTCTCTGAAGAAACCCACTACAGAGCATGATCCAGCTTTGAAGTTTAAATCGGCTGATGAGACTAAGTTGGTTGATTTTGTTCCTGGCGATTCATCCAAGAAGTTTAGCATCAGTGTTAACTTGGATCCATAATAGGAAAGCACGCACATCGAGTTCATCCGTGAGAACCGGGATATCTTTGCATGGAAGCCTTCTAACAAGCCAGGTGTACCGAGAGAACTCGCTGAGCACACTCTTAATATTGATCCCAAGTTTAAACCGGTCAAGCAGTTTCTTAGTCGCTTTAATGAGGAGAGACGCAAGGCCATTGGTGAGGAGTTAGCCCGGCTTTTGGAAGTAGGGTTTATTGTGGAGGTCTTTCACCCTGAGTGGTTGGCTAACCCGGTGCTAGTACTCAAGAAGAATGGCACTTGACGTATGTGTGTGGATTACACAGATTTGAACAAGGCTTGCCCAGCTGATCCTTTTGCCCTCCCCCGTATTGATCAGATTATTGATGCTACGGTGGGTTGTGAGCGGTTGAGCTTTCTGGATGCTTATTCGGGTTATCATCAGATCAAAATGGCGGTTAAGGACCAGGAGAAGACGGCTTTTATAACTCCCTTTGGAGCCTTCTACTATGTATCCATGCCTTTTGGACTCAAGAGCGCCCAAGCGACTTATCAGCGATGTGTGCAAAATTGCATTCATAATCAGATTGGGCGTAATGTTCATGCTTATGTGGATGATATCGTGGTGAAATCCAAGAAATCAGAGACACTCATATTCGACTTGCAGGAAACTTTTGATAATCTGAGGGTTTATAAGATGATGCTTAACTCGGCTAAGTGTGTTTTTGATGTACTAGCAGGCAAGCTCCTGGGTTTTCTAGTGTCTAACAGGGGCATTGAAGCTAATCCGGAAAAGATCAAGGCTATTACGTCCCTGGCTAAACCGGCGTGTATCAATGACGTTCAACGACTGGCAGGTCATATTGCAGCGCTAAGCCGGTTTATCAGCCGGTTGGGGGAGAAGGCGATGCCGCTTTATCAGATGATGAAGAAGACAGACAACTTTGTCTGGAGTGATGCTGCTGATGCGGTGTTTGAGGATTTGAAGAGGCAATTAGCCGAACCGCCCGTTCTTGCTGCCCCCATCGATAAGGAACCATTGTTGTTATACGTGGCTGCTTATGCCCGAGCTGTTAGCGTGGCTATTGTGGTGGAGCGCAAGGAGGCTGGTAAGGAATATCCGGTTCAACGGCCGGTTTATTATATCAGTGAGGTACTTATCGAGTCCAAACAGAGATATCCCCATTGGCATAAGCTGGTGTATGGAGTGTTTATGGCAAGCCGGAAGCTTAAACAATACTTTCAAGGCCATCCCATCACTGTGGTTAGTTCCGCTCCATTGGGAGACATCATTCTGAACAAGGAGGCGACTGGCCAGGTTGCTAAATGGGCTATTGAGCTTAGGCCTCACGGGTTAAAATAGATGCCTCGCACTGCTATCAAGTCCCAAGCACTCGTGGATTTCATCAATGACTGGACAAAGTTGCAGGCACCGAAGGATAAACTGGATAACACATACTGGACTATTCACTTCAATGGATCCAGACAATTGGAGGGCTCAGGGGTTGGAGTGGTTCTTACTTCCCCTCGAGGTGACAAATTTTGTTATGTTCTTGGCTTAATGTTTCCCTGTACTAATAATGCAGCTGAGTATGATCCTTTGCTCCATGGTCTTCGGATGGCTAAGGAGATCAACCTAATCCGGGTACGTTGATTTGGCGACTCCGATTTAGTGGCTCAGCAAGTATCTGGTACGTGGGACTCCAAGGATCCACTTATGGCGGCTTATCGGCATGAGGTGGATATCATTGCTTGTCACTTCAAGGGTTACCAGGTCGAGCACATTGATCGGCGCAAGAATGAAGCGACAGACGCTCTAAGCCGGCTCGGATCCCAGCGTAAACCGGGGCCGCCTAATGTTTTTCTTGATGTTTTGCATAATCCGTCGGTCAAGATACCAATGGAGGAGGATTTGGCTATTCCTGGCCGGGAAGCTCAATTGGTGGCGGTTCTTCATGCTATCCCTGATTGGACAGTGTCGTACCTGGCGTACATGAACCGGGGCGAGTTACCAGAGGATGAAGTTTTGGCCAGGCAGATAATCCGGCGGTCTAAGTCCATGACTATTGTCAATGGCGAGTTACATCATTGCAGTGTCTCAGGGGCATTTCAGTGTTGTGTTTCCCCTGAAGATAGGCCTCACAAAACACTTGGAAATCGCAAATATTGGACACAAAGTTTGGTCCAATATCTTGAGGGTGGAGTTGGAAGCTAGCAAGAACATCACGAAAGAACTTTGATCCCGTAGGGCTGAACCCGTGATTCAAATGGTCAGTAAAAACGATCACTTCTCCATCCTGAGGCTCAGGAGGATTCTCTAAACCGGGGACTCTCCAGTGGATGGTTTCCTTGCTCGCTAAAGCGCCAGTCACAACACACCCAGTCAATTGCTCTTCAGTAACCCAGGAAGGGACCCAATTGCAAGCATAAAACGTCTTGGCCATTTGAACAGGAAGCTGGAAAATAGGACCAAGGCCGGTTTAAGGTTTTGATTGATGCAGACAAACTGGTTTAAAGACAGGAAAACAAATTGAAACCTATGCGCATGATAACCCGGAATTTTATATCAAGGATGAGTTGGCGGTTTACAAAGAGGGCTAATGGTACCTGGCGGATTATCATTTTCTAAAAAGTATAAACCACCTACAATGGTGTGGAAGTTATAGATCTGATAAAATTCCTAAGTGTTGTACAAACAGATTTCACAAGTGGGTGTTGTAATTTTGGATCTACCACGGTTCTATAAAGGAGAAAAATTTTAAACCTAGAAACACGACAGCAGAGGAACACATATGCTCAGAAGGGATCTTATGCAAAAAAAGGGTATCCTCTGTGATTGAAAAGGGATGCTAAACTACTATTGCTCGCCTTTACTATCAGATTCAGATCAAACAACGAGATCTAAAAGAGGAAAACGAGGAACGGTGAAGAACACTGATGAATGGCGGAAACCATAATGCAGATCTGTTATATGAAGAGAAGTACTTACTGACACTGCTGAACAACGGAGGAGGCGTCGCGTTTCTCTGGTCCGATCAGGTTGATGGAGCGGCCGTTGGCGGTGCGGATGCAAAGGTTGACGGCGGCGGCTGCGCTCGAGCTCTGAGGCGACGCGAGGAAGACGATGAGGCGAAGGGGCACGAAGGGGAAAGAAAAGAATGACCCTTGGCCATATTTATAAGGAGAAGGGATAAGTGACAGGTGCACGAATCGAGGAACCCAAAAAATGGATATTTGACACAGCTATTGCCTCGGTTTTCAGTGGGTTGTTAATGAAAGAAAGTATTTATAGGTTTTTTATATAGAGATGACGTCACGGTGATTTATTACAATCTTAAAAGATGGCGTCACGGCGGTTTACCAACTGCATATGGAAATGATGTCATGGCAGTTTACAAGATTCTTTGAAGATTAGGGAGTTTTTCTAAGGGTTGAAGATTGACATGAACAGGTTCAAATCAATCTAGGGCCTAAAGTTGGGGATATAACTACTGAGTATAAACCGCCCAGGAGGGGCCGGGTTATGCTCATCCGTATTGAAGCCCATGAAGACAAGGAGTATGGTGCTTTACTATTAAAGCCTAGAGGCCTAGAGCCCAAGGGAGGATTAGGGCCCATAGACATAAACCGCCATGAGATATGTAACTTGTATTGTAAGTTAGGGAAAGGTAGAGACCGAGCCGGACACGTGTATGAGTCAGCCTCAGTATTCTGTAAACCGCTGGGCGTCAACCTATGTATATAAAGGGACGACCCGGCAGCGGTTCAGGAACAAGAAACAACAACTCGAGAGATAGGTAAAGCGGATTCGCTCCCTTCTCATCGAGACCCCCATCAATTCCACCACAACTGGATCATAGGCTTTTACCTTCACCGCAAGGGGACGAACCAGTATAAACTCCCCGTGTCCTTTGTCCTGTTTAACCCCTTTAAGCTAATCTTGTTGCGATGGCTCCATGACTAAGTCCTCTCACTAGGACATCTGGCGTGTTAATTCCACGACTGTTTTACTTTATCACTAAGCGATAGCGATAGTTGTAGTAACAATAGGTGGCGAGACAACAATGATGCTACGATGGAGATCAAGGTGTTGCGCCGGTGACGTTGGAGATCATGACGATGCTTCGTAGATGGAGATCATGATCACAAGATGATGATGGCCATATCATTTCACATATTTTGATTGCATGTGATGTTTATCCTTTATGCACCTTATTTTGCTTAGAACGTTGGTAGCATTATAAGATGATCCCTTACTAAATTTCAAGGTACAAGTGTTTTCCCTGAGTATGCACCCTTGCTATAGTTCGTCGTGCCGAGACACCACGTGACGATTGGGTGTGATAAGCTCTACATTCACGTACAACGGGTGCAAGCCAGTTTTGCACACGCAGAATACTCGGGTTAAACTTGACGAGCCTAGCATATGTAGATATGGCCTCGGAACACTGAGACCGAAAGGTCGAGCGTGAATCATATAGTAGATATGATCAACATAGTGATGTTCACCATTGAAAACTACTCCATCTCACGTGATGATTGGACATGGTTTAGTTGATTTGGATCATGTGATCACTTAGATGATTAGAGGGATGTCTATCTAAGTGGGAGTTCTTAAGTAATATGATTAATTGAACTTTAATTTATCATGAACTTAGTACCTGATAGTATTTTGCATGTCTATGTTGTTGTAGATCAATGGCCCGTGTTACCGTTCCTTTGAATTTTAATGCATTCCTAGAGAAAGCTAAGTTGAAAGATGATGGCAGTGACTACATGGTCAGGGTCCATAACTTGAGGATTATCCTCATTGCTGCACAGAATAATTATGTCCTAGAAGCACCGTTAGGTGTACCACCCGCGCCCGCGACTGCAGACATTGTGAATGCCTGGCAGACGCGTGTTGATGACTACTCGATAGTTCGGTGTGCCATGCTTTACGGCCTAGATCCTGGACTTCAACGATGTTTTGAATGTCTTGGAGCATATGAGATGTTCTAGGAGTTGAGGTTAATATTTAAAGCAAATGCCCGGATTGAGAGATATGAAGTCTCCAAAAAGTTCTACAGCTATAAAATGGAGGAGAATAGTTCTATCAGTGAACACATACTCAGAATGTCTGGGTACCATAACCACTTGACTCAACTGGGAGTTAATCTTCCTGATGATAGTGTCATTGACAGAGTTCTTCAATCACTGCCACCAAGCTACAAAAGCTTCATGATGAACTATAATATGCAAGGGATGAACAAGACTATTCCCGAGCTCTTCGCAATCCTAAAGGTTGCGGAGGTAGAGAGCAAAAAGGAGCATCAAGTGTTGATGGTAAATAAGACCACTAGTTTCAAGAAAAAGGGCAAAGGGAAGAAAGGGAACTTCAAGAAGAACGGCAAAAAGGTTGCTGCTCAAGAGAAGAAACCCAAGTCTGGACCTAAGCCTGAAACTAAGTGCTTCTACTACAAAGGGACTAGTCACTGGAAGCGGAACTGCCCCAAGTATTTGGCGGATAAGAAGGATGGAAAAGTGAAAGGTATATTTGATATACATGTTATTGATGTGTACTTAACTAATGCTCACAGTAGTGCCTGGGTATTTGATACTGGTTCTTTTGCTCATATTTGCAACTCGAAATAGGGGCTACGGATTAAGCAAAGATTGGCTAAGGACGAGGTGACGATGCACGCGGGAAATGGTTCCAAAGTCGATGTGATCGCGGTGGGCACGCTAGCTCTACATCTACCATCGGGATTAGTTTTAGACCTGAATAAGTGTTATTTGGTGCCAGTGTTGAGCATGAACATTATATCTGGATCTTGTTTAATGCGAGACAGTTATTCATTTAAACCAGAGAATAACGATTGTTCTATTTCTATGAGTAATATCTTTTATGGTCATGCACCCCTGCTGAGTGGTCTATTTTTGTTGAATCTCGATAGTAGTGATACACTTATTCATAGTGTTGAAGCCAAAAGATTGAAGTTTAATAATGATAGTGCAACTTGTTTGCGGCACTGCCGTTTGGGTCATATCGGTGTAAAGCACATGAAGAAACTCCATACTGATGGACTTTTGGAATCACTTGATTATTGTGGCACCGTGCCTCAGAGAAACCGGAACGCCCGTATTCCAGCCCAGAGATCGAGGAGAAGTCTTCTGGAATACGGCACTGCTTGACATAGAACAAACCAGCTTTCTATTATTACACGAATATGAATACAAGGTCTCCGATATTACAATGAATAACATCAGCACGGTGACACTACGCCTGCGATACTACACCTGCTCTATGCTACCAGTGGAACAACTCGTAGCAGTGGAAATCTTCTAGCAGCGGAACAACGACGAAGGTGGTGAACTCCACTCCGCAGGGACTCTGGCTGGGACATGATCAAGCTCGCACGAATGGAAACCACGACAAGCAAATCAAGCAATCACGGCATCACCTGCAATCTGGCATGACACGCCATGTCAGTACATTGAATGTACTTGCAAGCTCACAACAACCAAAAACATCAAGGCAAGACAACAACATAAAATTAAGCAGGTTAATTAAATTAACAGCTACCATGATACAACAACAACTCCTAAGCATAATATGAAACTACTACAATACTGTTAAATCACCATTTCCGATCTCAATAACCATATCTCTCTTAGCTAACCGGCCAAGCAATATACCATCTCGATCACCTCGTGATCAAAACCAAACTGTAATTGTGATCCTTACGGCGATCACAAGCTGACCATAAATGGCCTGTGATCCTTATGGAGATCACAACCCGACCAATACATGGCCCGTGATCCTTACGGCGATCACAACCCGACCAATACTTGGCCAAACTGTACTGCTCCAAATATCCACATATCCATCAACTGTACGTCATTCCGTCAGGTGAGTTTTGATCGAACGGTGTACCCTAGTACGAACCCATGCCCATGACCGAGGACGCGGCTATCGATAGATTTATTATACACTCTGTAGAGGTAGCGCACTGTACCTACACCACAGAACCCATGGCCTCACACTCCCATTCGGGCGGACCAACGGCGTTCCGACAAAACCAATTTACTGCCATGACACTCTCCCGGCCACTCCGACTCACTCCCCATTGGGCTAGTCATGGGTGGCCCCGTGTCTACCCCCAGACACAATGACCACCGTCGTGGCCCAAAACATAAACGATCCCACACGGGGACATGAGCTCAAAACCAACTACAGGCACACAAGGATTACGTCTGCCTACCTGATCAGGGTAGCGCGCGCCCATAACCTTCCCTCGTTGGAGGCACGAGCGAGAGACACGACAATAGACCGCATTAGGGCCGTCCCATACCGGCAATGTGGTTGCACCGGAAAAGTTCGATTCGGCGGCACCTGACCAACTTACTGACGGAATTTATCCACAAAACTATAACCATGATAACTGATACTCCGATGTCAACCATCAAACTATAATCCAAGTCATAGCAATATCCAACAAATAACCCAAGCATAATATCATCATCTCAAAAATACTCCGAGGATAGCATAACACTACTATCATGATGAATCCGAAACAATAATCCTGCTACTACAATAACAAGAATACAACTATCCAGCTAAGATCCACATGTAACCATCATCTCCGAAAATAATACTCTCAAGCATATAACATCAACTAGCATCATGAAAATAATCATACTAACCACTACTAATCCAAAGGTAGCATGATATCCAGGGTAATACTCCAAGAATATAATAACAGATATCATCATGAAACAATCATAATATCAGCATAAATATTCCAATCGCAACATGATACTCATCAACTACAAACATAACTCCTAGTAATCCAAACAATAGCATGGCAACAACAAGATCAAAACGATACTCCGAGAAAATGCCGTGCACAGAGTCATGTTGCTAAAGCAATATTTTAAACAAGTTCAAAATTAATTAAACAATGTCACTGCATTCCAATCATGCAAATGGAGGGTGTGGCTTGCCTGGGATGGAAGAAATCAC
Organism: Triticum dicoccoides; assembly: GCF_002162155.2. Taxonomy (NCBI): domain Eukaryota; kingdom Viridiplantae; phylum Streptophyta; class Magnoliopsida; order Poales; family Poaceae; genus Triticum; species Triticum dicoccoides. Next base: position 345,859,062 of record NC_041387.1, on the reverse strand, counting down.
CGGAAGAAAGTGTCAGAAGCTCGCGGAACGAATTGCTAGAAATTGTTCTCTCTCGGAGGGGTATGATTGAGGGCAAGGGCATAATGGTCATTTTTAGTATGCGAAAACATAATGAAAGTGACACTAACCAAAAGGGCTCGATGAAACGGAGAAGTGAGTGTTGGTTTCACCTTAAACGGAGTTACGGTTAAAAAGATATGGATATCTTTCTGCCAGGGACCCATTTGTAATGAAAATATTTTCAACCAAGGGCCTGAACAGAAAAAGTGAAAACATAAACAAAGGAATACACTTTCACCTTATCCGTTGGAACAGTGGCGGGGCTGTCGCGTGTGGGTCCCATGGGTGGGGCCCGTCACTTATCCACCTCACGTTGACCGGTCAACCGCGTGAGGCTGACACGCGGGGCCCGCGGCCAGCTGGCAGGCTCCAGGGGGGTCAACGCCTTCGTCTTCTTCCTCCTCCATCGACGCCCGACGGAACAGAGGAAGAGGAACAGCACCAGCGAGGCTTGCCGGCGGCTCCGTCCACCGCTCAGGCCGTGCGACCTTCGGGCGAGCTCAGGGGGACGAGTCGCACCCGTTCCCGTAGGGCACGAACACCGAGGAGGCTGGAGGCGAGCATAGCGCGAACTTCGGCGGAGATGGGCTCCGGGTGCGGTTGGGCTACGGGGCTGCGGGGCACGCCGACAAGGGGCAAGTAGCCGGTGAGGGTCAGGGGGTCGAGGGGACTCCTCCGGTGGTGTTGGAACAGGGAGAGGAGGTACGGTTCGCCGGAATCAGAGAGGACCAGGGCGGCGGCCATGGCCGCATAGGGAGGGCAGGAGAGCTTCTCCGGATCGGGTGAGTGTACGGGGAGGGAGCTGGGAGTGCGGTGAGACGAATGGGGTGCTCGGACGGCCTCAGGGGTGGCTATATATAGCCAGGCGAGAGGGAGCCAAGCTGGCGTCATCGTGGACGCGTGGCCGGCGCCACGGACGCGTGTGCTCACGCATGAGCTCAGGGAAGACGATGGTGAGGCACAAGGCAGAGCTTCACGGGGAGGAGGAGGCCAAAGGAGCACGGGGAAGAAGGCGACGACGATGAACAGATACAAACTCCACTGTGCTCTCGTGGGCACGCGACGGTTTGCGTCGGTGAGGAAGCAGACGGAGGGGCAGAGGGGTCCAGGGGGACGGCGACGAGGAGAGGAATCCACTGGACATGCTCACAAGCTCTAAGACAACGAGAGGAGGAGGGGGTCCAGCACAAACAGTGCTCTGGACACGCCACAGCGCAGAGAGCGCGCGCACAGGCATGCCAGCTGCGTGGTCACCACATGACATGGCACATTCAATGCTCTACATCACCCAAAACGTTGTGTAGCTGATAGTCCTTCCAAGATGGGTTTGAACTGTGGTGGTAACAAGGTTAAACAGGCTCTGGTTAAATGGTTATCAACAGCTGAAGTTTACTGCGGTAAACTTAGCCGTGCACTGGTGATCAACAAGGAACTTCTTGAGGCCAAATAAGATGTCTGGAGTGTTAAGCTATGGAGGGACTATGATCCTGGAGGTTTTGAGAGTAAAAGGATCAAGAGTTACTGAACTAGCTTCACAACTGCATACTTGGTCCAGAAATGAAGATCAGGAAGGTGCACTCACACGGAGTGTCCAATTGAGCTCAAATTGGGCAAGGCTTGATCATTTGGTCATATTAAGATTCTGTAAAAATATCATGCTAAATGGACAAGCCAAAATAGCACTTTCTTCACAAACATCTCTGCTGACCAAAAACTAGGAATAATTATGGTGATCAAATGGCTCAATGAAATGATGCAAAATTGGGTGGAGAGATGTTTTATGGGTACAAGAATGATCTGGTAATTTATCAGAATTTGTGAAGTAATAAAAAATATACTTGCTTCACAATCTGAAAACATTGCCAAAATCAAAGATTTGCTCCTGTGCTCACATAGATGATTGGATGGGGCTGCAAATGGGTGAAGGGGTTTAAAATGAGAACATTAAGGAGTATGAAAAAGTTCAACTTATTTGGGTACTCCTAGCTAGTACTTCCTTCACAAAGCCTTCTATTTGACAGAAACTTTGAAAATTCACTGAGGAAGATTGGCTAGGCCAATATATGTGACCTTGTGCATGGGGCAATTATTTGGACATATAAACATGCCCAAAAAGGTTGGGAGTCACTAGGAAAAATATAAATGACACTTCCTTCACAAAGTGACATTTAGGGCAGAATAGAAAAAGGAATATTGGGGAATTATTTTTGACCTGGCCAAGGTAATGTTTGGGCATATTTTAGCTATATATGACCCAAAGGAATTATGAGAATTATTTCGGGATTTTGGATGGACAGAAATCTCGGTTGCTTCACAACCTAGGGCAAATAGGGTTATCCTTTAATGAAAAAGGAATTTTCCCTAGGAAAAGATTTTAGGGTTTGGTCAAGGAGTGAAGTGACATGATCTTGGCAAGGTTTTGAGAATGATGAGCCACTTGGGAGGAGAAAGGCAGATGATTTCCCAGGTGGCAAGACAACAGAACCACTCCAAAAAGGAAAACAGAGCAAAAACCCAATAAATCAGAAGAAAAAGATGAGGGCCAAAATCCAGGCTGTTACAAACCTTCCCCCCTTAAAGAAATCTCGTCCTCGAGATTTGGTTGCTCAGGGAACAAGTATGACTTGAGGACACCGCCTCCAACTTGGGTATCCTTTTTCCTTTATTTATTATTTCCCCCAAGAATTTCAGATGATCAACTTACCTTGATCTGGGGTGGTTTGCTTCACCTTTCCCAAATTCTGACAGATTTTTGCTCACAACCCAAATCTTTTTGTTGACGTGAATTTTCTCATGTCTACGGTGATATCCAATGGATCTGAGCATAAATTTTCTTTTGATCATGAAAACCTTTTTGCTTCTGTCATGGGGTTGCTTCAAATAAATGCAGGCCTTCTGGTTTCAATAAATGCTGGGAATTATCATGGCCATATTCTGACAGGATCTGACTGCTCACAAGTGGCACTGATTTATCTTGATTTATTTCTTTGGCTCGAGCATGAGATATGTACCAAAGATTTAACTCCCTATTGTCGTGAGCAATATAACAGGGTATGGAGTTATAGCTGTGTCATACCTCGAATATTCACATCTTGAAACTGGCCCGACAGGTGCTGACGGACAACTGCTTTTCCTGACAGACTGACCATGTACTTGATTCCGTCGGTGTGTATACCGGATCTGAGCTGATTGTTCGGCTTTTGATTTTTCTCATGTGGTCGATATACCCATCTGTGGTAACAGACTGTGATATGCTTTCATGCTGTCGCTGAAGTTAGACTGCTGAGGTTGCAAAGGAATCTTGAATCTGACAGAATAGACTTGGATATTCCACACTAACCATGTCAAGCGGGTCGGTGGGATATGAAAAATCCTTGTAAATAGAGTAGGCCGCTGATGGTATGCCATTGTGGATCCATACGGAATTACGGCTTTCAACAAACTTGGGTATCCAGACCCTGATGGTCGTGTAAAAATCATCATACCGTTACTGTCAGACTCATCCATTTTACGGTCATGATTTTCTCTGTCGAGATACCTTACTAAAATAACTTGGCCACACATGTCCTTGATTCTTCGTATGACCATGGATGCGATTAGTATTTTTGACATTATTCCTCCTTGTTTACTAACCTGAGTTTGCACACATATGACATATACCCGGGGTTTGTAGCTGTACAGAGCACATTGCTGAGGCCAATCATACAAGAAGGTGACAAGGTTTTATAATATCTCCTTGTCAATTGCGGGAATAATGTTCTTGATGACCATTGTCAAGACTGTGGATTTTGTGATGTCATCTCCAAATATTATTGCTCCTTGCATCACATGAGATGTATTTTTGCTTATTTTCCTTTGCCTGACTGGGGAGGTTGTTGGATCCTTACTTTCCTTAGGTATATCTGCTGGATCTTTTATGCATCTCATATGAGTTACTGATATGACTGGGGATACATGCTCACCATATATAAGAAGGATATGCCACCGATCACTCGATCCTTGCGGTAGGCATGTGTTTTGTGTGAATTTTACCTTTGACAAAATTATTGCAAATCTGGTCCTTGAGCGGTACTGCCATACATCGGCAACTCATCATACAATCTCGAAGGGTGGTGCAATATCGTGGTACTGACGCGGACTGAGTGGCGTACGAGAGAAGCCATCTGAGTAGCTTGCTAAGGAAGACTTGTTAATTCTGCTCAAAGCTTTTGTCTGGGTATCGTGCAGAAGAAAGCGCTATGGCTTACACACGAAGCTTGCTCTGATTATTGTGCTGGAGAAGCCTGAGTTCCGTACGTGAGAAGCTTCTCCTCGGGTTTGCTTGTTGAGAAAAATTCATTTCCGTCTGTTAGAAGCTTTTATCAAGGTATGTTGCTGAGAAAGACCGGGTATCATGGGCCGAAAATTGTTCACATATATAACATGTGGAGGAAAATGGAGGAGCCTTGCATCATACATTTCTTCCAATAGCGTGTGGAAAAATATTGGGTTTGTCATATCCAAAACTTCATACTGTTATGCAGACTGAAATTCATACACATGCCCATAATATTCTGAGGCTGATTATTTGCATGAGAAAAATAGTTTGATTGTCTTCCTTGAGCATATCTACTTCTGACTTTATTTCAGATGATAACATATTTCAAGCATCATGCATTATTGAGCCAAAACTTTGTATATGGTCCATACCTCTGTCTGGAAAAAAATATCGTTGGTCTTGTACGTGACTTGTCTTTCTGTTGGCTAGATCATAACTGCTGTGAGGATTTGGTACTGATGGGGACTTGATGCTGATAATGAATTCAATACACCATTGATATTCTAAGCATATATTAATGCCATAATGTAGTTGACTGGGTAGACCAAAATGTTTAGTCGAGCTTCTTCCAAATATTTGAAATCCTTATTGCTTCTTCAAGTCTGGTGTCAGTGGATGAGCAATTCTTTATAGGGGAAAAATAATGTAACACCGGGCCCAAAAACAAAGAAGCAAAAGAAAACTCAACTAAACAACAAACAATTCACACACAATCAATGTCACATATTACTACTAGTCACACAATATGCGTGCCTACTTAAGCACACAAATCTCGCGGGGTCTCCGGTTCTACGATCTAATATGCTATGATGATGTGCACGAGGACGAATAAATGTGTGGAAGAGTTGGTGTAAATAGCGCTACACCAAGTGCTAGCTTAGCCAGGTGGCAACCTGAACTAGCTCAGAGGCAAGGACGTACTCGGTAATCATGTAGTGGGACACGAAGGTCGCAGCCACATTATTATCAAGCGGACGGAAAAGATCCGTACTCGTCCAAGAAATAGGATAGCGGGGAAAAGCTGAGGCTGCTGACATTGCCCTTTCTTGATAACTAAGATCATTAAGGGTTGCCAACACGACAAAATAAAAGAACGATCCGGGATAGAAGCATGTCCATCACCGAAACGATAGACGAGACTGGAAGAAGGACATCGGTACGATACCTGACCACCATATTTGCAAACAGTGTCGGGATCACATGGCATCACTCTGCTGGGACAGAAATGACACCAAACACCGAAAGAAAAAGGAACTGGAGAAATGCAAAGGTTGACCTATAGTAGATCCGAACTGATGCCAGCTACACTCACCAGATAAACCGTTATCACAAATACTAAGGCTATATGCATGCTATGCAACAAACAAATGCAGCAACCAAATGAAATAAACAAGCCAGACTCTATACTACTGGTTTCTATCGCTCGCACTGACTAGGGCGTCCTACAGCCAGACCTGCTCTGATACCAAGCCTGTGGCACCCCGGTTCAGAGAAACCGGAACGCCCCGTATTCCAGCGCAGAGATCGAGGAGAAGTCTTCTGGAATACGGCACTGCATGACATATAACAAACCAGCTTTCTATTATTACACGAATATGAATACAAGGTCTCCGATATTACAATGAATAACATCGGCACGGCGACACTATGCCTGTGATACTACACCTGCTCTATGCTAGCAAAGGAACAACTTGTAGCAGCGGAAATCTTCTAGCAGCGGAACAATGACGAAGGTGGTGAACTCCACTCCGCAGGGACTCTGGCTGGGACACGATCTAGCTCGCACGAACGGAAACCACGACAAGCAAATCAAGCAATCACGGCATCACCTGCAATCTAGCATGACACGCCAGGCCAGTACATTGAATGTACTTGCAAGCTCACAACAACCAAAAACATCAAGGAAAGACAACAACATAGCATTAAGCAGGTTAATTAAATTAACAACTACCATGATACAACAACAACTCCTAAGCATAATATGAAACTACTACAATACTGTTAAATCACCATTTCCGATCTCAATAACCATATCTCTCTTGGCTAACCGGCCAAGCAATATACCATCTCGATCACCTCGTGATCAAAACCAAACTGTAATTGTGATCCTTACGGCGATCACCACCCGACCAATAAATGGCCTATGATCCTTACAGCGATCACAACCCGACCAATACATGGCCCGTGATCCTTACGGCGATCACAAGCCGACCAATACTTGGCCAATGTGTACTGCTCCAAATATCCACATATCCATCAAATGTACGTCATTCCATCAGGTGAGTGTTGATCGAATGGTGTACCCTAGTACGAACCCATGCCCATGACCGAGGACGCAGCTATTGATAGATTTATTATACACTCTGCAGAGGTAGCACACTGTACCCACACCACAGAACCCATGTCCTCACACTCTCATTCGGGTGGACCAACGGTGTTTCGACAAAACCAATTTACTGCCATGACACTCTCCTGGCCACTCTGACTCACTCCCCATTGGGCTAGTCATGGGTGGCCCCGTGTCTACCCCCAGACACAACGACCACCGTCATGGCCCAAAACATAAACGATCCCACACGGGGACATGATCTCAAAACCAACTACAGGCACACAAGGATTATGTCCGCCTACCTGATCAGGGTAGCGCGCGCCCATAACCTTCCCTCGTTGGACACACCAGCGAGAGACATGACAATAGACCGCATTAGGGCCGTCCCATACCGGCAATGTGGTTGCACTGGAAAAGTTCGATTCGGCGGCACCTGACCAACTTACTGACGGAATATCCACAAAACTATAACCATGATAACTGATACTCCGATGTCAACCATCAAACTATAATCCAAGTCATAGCAATATCCAAGAAATAACCCAAGCATAATATCATCATCTAAAAAATACTCCGAGGGTAGCATAACACTACTATCATGATGAATCCGAAACAATAATCCTGCTACTCCAATAACAAGAATACAGCTATCCAGCTAAGATCCACATGTAACCATCATCTCCGAAAATAATACTCTCAAGCATTGAACATCAACTAGCATCATGAAAATAATCATACTAACCACTACTAATCCAAATGTAGCATGATATCCAGGGTAATACTCCAAGAATATAATAACAGATATCATCATGAAACAATCATAATATCAGCCACTAATATTCCAATGGCAACATGATACTCATCAACTACAAACATAACTCCTAGTAATCCAAACAATAGCATGGCAACAACAAGATTAAAACGATACTCCGAGAAAATGCCGTGCACAGAGTCATGTTGCTAAAGAAATATTTTAAACAAGTTCAAAATGAATTAAACCATGTCACTACATTGCAATCATGTAAATGGAGGGTGTGGCTTGCCTGGGGTGGAAGAAAACACTAGAAGAAAGTGTCAGAAGCTCGCGGAACGAATCGTCGGAAATTGTTATCTCTCGGAGGGGGCTAATTGAGGGCAAGGGAATAATGGTCATTTTTAGTATGCCAAAACATAATGAAAGTGACACCAACAGAAAGGGCTCGATGAAACGAAGAAGTGAGCATTGGTTTCACCTTAAACGGAGTTACGGTTAAAAAGATATGGATATGTTTCTGCCAGGGACCCATTTGTAATGAAAATATTTTTAACCAGGGGCCTGAACAGAAAAAGTGAAAACATAAACAGAGGAATACACTTTCACCTTATCCAATGGAACAGTGGCGGGGCTGACGCGTGCGGGTCCCACGGGTGGGGCCCGTCACTTATCCACCTGACCAGTCAACGACGTGAGGCTGACACGCGGGGCCCGCGACCATCTGGCAGGCTCCAACGGGGGTCAACGCCTTCGTCTTCTTCCTCCTCCATCGATGCCCGACGGAACAGATGGAGGGGAACAATGCCGGCGAGGCTTGCCGGCGGCTCCGTCCACCGTTTAGGCCGTGCGACCTATGGGCGAGCTCAGGGGGACGAGCCGCACCCGTTCCCGGAGGGGATGAACACCGAGGAGGTAGGAGGCGAGCATAGCGCGAACTCCGACGGAGATGGGCTTCGGGTGCGGTTGGGCTACGGGGCTGGAGGGCACGACGACGAGGGGCAAGTAGCTGGGGAGGGTCAGGGGATCGAGGGGACTCCTCCGGTGGTGTTGGAACAGGGAGAGGAGGCATGGTTCGCCGGAATCAGAGAGGACCGGGGCGGCGGCCATGGTGGCATAGGGAGGGCAGGAGAGCTTCTCCAGCTCAGGTGAGTGTACGGGGAGGGAGCTGGGAGTGCGGTGAGACGAATGGGGTGCTCGGACGGCCTCGGGGGTGGCTATATATAGGTGGGCGAGAGGGAGCCGAGCTGGCGTCGCCGTGGATGCGTGGCCGGCACCACCAACGCGTGTGCTCACGCATGAGCTCGTGAAAGACGACGGCGAGGCACATGGCAGAGCTTCACGGGGAGGAGGAGGCCAAAGGAGCACGGGGAAGAACGCGACTACGATGAACAAATCCAAAATCCACTATGCTCTCGTGAGCGCGCGGCGGTTTGCGTCGGTGAGGAAGCTGCCGGAGGGGGAGAGGGGTCTAGGGGGACGGCGATGAGGAGAGGAATCCACTGGACATGCTCACAAGCTCTAAGACGACGAGATGAGGAGGGGGTCCGGCAAAAGCAGTGCTCTGGACACGCCACAGTGCACGGAGCGTGCGCACAGGCATGCCAGCTACACGGTCACCACACGACATGGCACATTCAATGCTCTACAGCACCCAAAACGTTGTCTAGCTGATAGTCCTTCCAAGATGGGTTTGAACTATGGTGGTAACAAGGTTAAACAGGCTCTGGTTAAATGGTTATCAATTGCTGAAGTTTACTGCAGTAAACTTAGCCGTGCACTCGTGATCAACAGGGAACTATTTGAGGCCAAATAAGATGTCTAGAGTGTTAATAAGCTATGGAGGGACTATGATCTTGGAGGTTTTGAGGGTAAAAGGATCAAGATTTACCGTAGTTGCTTCACAACTGCATACTTGGTCCAGAAATGAAGATCAGGAAGGTGCACTCACATGGAGTGTCCACTTGAGCTCAAATTGGGCAAGGCTTGATCATTTGGTCGTATTACGATGCTTTAAAAAGATCATGCTAAATGGACAAGCCAAAATAGCACTTGCTCCACAAACATCTCTGCTGACCAGAAAAAAACTTGGAATAATTATGGTGATCAAATGGCTCAATTAAATGATGCCAAATTGGGTGGATAGATGTTTTATGGGTAGAAGAATGATCTGGTAATTTATCAGAATTTTTGAAGCAATATAAAATATACTTGCTTCACAATCTGAAATTATTTCCAAAATAAAAGATTTGCTCCTGTGCTCACATAGATGATTGGATGGGGCTGAAAATGGGTGAAGGGGTTTAATATGAGCACATTAAGGAGTATGAAAGAGTTCAACTTATTTGGGTACTCCTAGCTAGTACTTCCTTCACAAAGCCTTCTGTTTGACAGAAACTTTGAAAATTCACTGAGGAAGATTGGCTAGGCCAATAAATTTGAACTTGTGCATGGGGCAATTATTTGGACATATAAACATGCCCAAAAAGGTTGTGAGTCACTAGGAAAAATATAAATGACACTTCCTTCACAAAGTGCCATTTAGGGCAGAATAGAAAAAGGAATATTGGGGAATTATTTTTGAACTGGCCAAAATATATATGACCCAAAGGAATTATTAGAATTATTTGGGGATTTTTGGATGGACAGAAATATAGGTTGCTTCACAACCTAGGGCAGATAGGGTTATTCCTTTAATGAAAAAGGAATTTTCCCTAGGAAAAGATTTTAGGGTTTGGCAAGGAGTGAAGTGACATGATCTTGGCAAGGTTTTGAGAATGATGAGCCACTTGGGAGGAGAAAGGAGGATGATTTCCCAGGTGGCAAGACCACAGAACCACTCCAAAAAGAAAAACAGAGCAAAAACCAAATAAATCAGAAGAAGAAGAAAAGGGCCAAAATCCAGGCTGTTACAATTATGAATCACTTGGTGCTTGCGAACCGTGACTTATGGGCAAGATGACTAAAACTCTGTTCTCTGGAACAATGGAACGAGCTATTGACTTGTTGGCAATAATACATACCACTGTATGCGGTCCAATAAGTGTTGATGCTCGTGGTGGGTATCGTTATTTTCTTACCTTCACAGATGATTTAAGCAGATATGGTTATATGTACTTAATGAAGCATAAGTCTGAAACATTTGAAAAGTTCAAAGAATTTCAGAGTGAAGTGGAAAATCATCGAAATAAGAAAATAAAGTTTATACGATCTGATCGTGGAGGAGAATATTTGTGTTACGACTTTGGTCTTCATTTGATACAACATGGGATAGTTTCGCAATTAATAGCACCTGGAACACCATAGCAAAATGGTGTGTCCGAACGTCGTAACCGTACTTTATTAGATATGGTGCGATCTATGATGTCTATTACTGATTTATTGCTATCGTTTTGGGGTTATGCTTTAGAGATGGCTGCATTCACTTTAAATAGGGCACCATCTAAATCTGTTGAGACGACGCTTTGTGAACTGTGGTTTGGTAAGAAACCAAAGTTGTCATTTCTGAAAGTTTGGGGCTGCGATGCTTATGTGAAAAAGCTTCAACCTGATAAGCTCGAACCCAAATCAGAGAAGCTCATCTTCATTGGATACCCAAAGGAAAATGTTGGATACACCTTCTATCACAGATCCGAAGGAAAAACTTTGTTCCTAAGAATGGATCCTTTCTATAGAAGGAGTTTCTCTCCAAAGAAGTGAGTGGGAGGAAAGTAGAACTTGATGAGGTAACTGTACCTGCTCCCTTATTGGAAAGTAGTTCATCGCAGAAATCAGTTCCTATGATTCCTACACCAATTCGTGAGGAAGTTAATGATGACGATCATGAAGCTTCAGATCAAGTTACTACCAAACCTCATAGGTCTTCTAGAGTAAGATCCGCACCAGAGTGGTACGATAATCCTATTCTGGAAGTCATGTTACTGGACCATGATGAACCTACGAACTATGAGGAAGCGATGATGAGCCCAAATTCCGCGAAATGGCTTGAGGCCATGAAATCTAAGATGGGATCCATGTATGAGAACAAAGTGTGGACTTTGGTGGACTTGCCCGATGATCGGCAAGCCATAGAAAATAAATGGATCTTTAAGAAGAAGACGAATGTAGACGGTAATGTTATTGTTTACAAAGCTTGACTTGTTGTGAAAGGTTTTCGACAAGTTCAAGGAGTTGACTATGATGAGACTTTCTCACCCATAGCGATGCTGAAGTCTCTCCAAATCATGTTAGCAAATTGCTGCATTTTATGATTAAGAAATTTTGCAAATGGACGTCAAAACTGCATTCCTAAATGGATTTCTGGAAGAAGAGTTGTATATGATGCAACCGGAAGGTTTTGTCGTTCCAAAGGGTGCTAACAAAGTGTGCAAGCTCCAGCGATCCATTTATGGGCTGGTGCAAGCCTCTCGGAGTTGGAATAAACGTTTTGATAGTGTGATCAAAGCATATGGTTTTATACAGACTTTTGGAGAAGCATGTATTTACAAGAAAGTGAGTGGGAGCTCTATGGCATTTCTGATCTTATATGTAGATGACATATTATTGATTGGAAACGATATAAAATTTCTGGATAGCATAAAGGGATACCTGAATAAGAGTTTTTCTATGAAAGACCTTGGAGAAGCTGCTTACATATTGGGCATCAAGATCTATAGAGATAGATCAAGACGCTCAATTGGACTTTCACAAAGCACATACCTTGATAAAGTTTTGAAGAAGTTCAAAATGGACCAGTCAAAGAAAGGGTTCTTGCCTGTGTTACAAGGTGTGAAGTTGAGTCAGACTCAAAGCCGACCACCGCAGAAGATAGAGAGAAAATGAAAGTCATTCCCTATGCTTCAGCCATAGGTTCTATCATGTATGAAATGTTGTGTACCAGACCTAATGTATGTCTTGCTATAAGCATAGCAGGGAGGTACCAAAGTAATCTTGGAGAGGAGCACTGGATAGCGGCCAAGAACATCCTGAAATACCTGAAAAGGACTAAGGATATGTTTCTCGTTTATGGAGGTGAAAAAGAGCTCATCGTAAATGGTTAGGTCGATGCAAGCTTTGACACTGATCCGGATGACTCTAAGTCGCAAACCGGATACGTATTTTTATTGTATGGAGGAGCTGTCAGTTGGTGCAGTTCCAAGCAGAGCGTCGTGGCGGGATCTACGTGTGAAGCGGAGTACATTGCTGTTTCAGAAGCAACGAATGAAGGAGTTTGGATGAAGGAGTTCATATCCGATCTAGGTGTCATACCTAGTGCATCGGGTCCAATGAAAATCTTTTGTGACAATACTGGTGCAATTGCCTTGGCAAAGGAATCCAGATTTCACAAGAGAACCAAGCACATCAAGAGACGCTTCAATTCCATCTGTCATGAAGTGTCGAAAGGGGACATAGAGATTTGAAAAATACACATGGATCTGAATGTTGCAGACCCATTGACTAAACCTCTCTCACGAGCAAAACATGATCAGCACCAAAGCTCCATGGGTGCTAGAAATCATTACAATGTAATCTAGATTATTGACTCTAGTGCAAGGGGGAGACTGAAAGAATTATGCCCTAGAGGCAATAATAAAGTTATTATTTATTTCCTTAATTCATGATAAATGTTTATTATTCATGGTAGAATTGTATTAACCGGAAACTTAGTACATGTGTGAATACATAGACAAAAACTATAGTCCCTAGTATGCCCCTTCTTGACTAGCTCGTTAATCAAAGATGGTTATGTTTCCTAACCATAAACATGTGTTGTCATTTGATGAACGGGATCATGTCATTAGGAGAATGATGTGATGGACATGACCCTTCCGTTAGCTTAGCATTATGATCGTGTTAGTTTCATTGCTACTGCTTTCTTCATGACTTATACAAGTTCCTCAGACTATGAGATTATGCAACTCCCGAATACCGGAGGAACACTTTGTCTGCTACCAAGCATCACAACGTAAAAGGGTGATCATAAAGGTGCTCTATAGGTGTCTCCGAAGGTATTTGTTGGGTTGGCATAGATCGAGATTAGGATTTGTCACTCCGTGTTTCGAAGAGGTATCTCTGGGCCCTCTCGCTAATACTCATCACTATAAGCCTTGCAAGCATTGTGACTAATGAGTTAGTTGTGAGATGAAGTATTACGGAGCGAGTAAAGAGACTTGCCGGTAACGAGATTGAACTTGGTATTGAGATACCGACGATCAAATCTCGGGCAAGTAACATACCGATGACAAAGGGAACAACGTATGTTGTTATGCGGTTTGATCGATAAAGATCTTCGTAGAATATGTAGGAACCAATATGGTATCCAGGTTCCACTATTGGTTATTGACCGAAGATGTATCTCGGTCATGTCTACATAGTTCCGTAGGGTCCGCACGCTTAACATTCAATGAAGATTGGTATTATGAGTTTATGTGTTTCGTTGTACTGAAGGTAGTTAGGAGTCCCGAATGTGATCACAGACATGACGAGGAGTCTCAAAATGGTCGAGACATAAAGATGCTATATTGGACGGCTATATTCGGACACCGGAAGTGTTCCGAGTGATTTCGGAGAAAACCGAAGTGCCGAAGGGGTTACCGGAACCCCCGGGGAAGTATTGGGCCATAGTGGGCCTTAGGGGAGAGAGAGGGCAGCAGCCCAGGAGGTGTCTCCCCCCAAGGGGAGTCCGAATTGGACTAGGGGAGGGGGGGCACGGCCCCTCTTTCCCTCTCGCTCTCCCTCTCCTTCCTTCCCCCTTCCCCCTCCTAGTTGGACTAGGAAAGGAGGAGTCCTACTCCTACTAGGAGGAGTACTCCTCCCCTCCTTTGCACTCCCCAAGGGCCAGTCGGCCTCCCCCCTTGCTCCTTTATATACGAGGGCAGGGGGTGAGGGATTCTTGCATTAGGGGGTCCTCGGACAGCCGGACTATATGCTTATGCCGTACTATTGGACTATGAAGATACAAGATTGAAGACTTCGTCCCGTGTCCGGGTGGGACTCTTCTTTGTGTGGAAGGCAAGCTTGGCGATTCGGATATGAAGATTCCCTTCTCTGTAACTGACTCTGTGTAACCCTAGCCCCCTCCGGTGTCTATATAAACCGGAGGGTTTAGTCCGTAGGACAACAACAATCATAATCATAGGCTAGCTTCTAGGGTTTAGCCTCTACGATCTCATGGTAGGTCAACTCTAGTAATACTCATATCATCAAGATCAATCAAGCAGGAAGTAGGGCATTACCTCCATAGAGAGGGCCCGAACCTGGGTAAACATCGTGTCCCCCGCCTCCTATTACCATTAGCATTAGACGCACAGTTCGAGTCCCCCTACCCGAGATCCGACAGTTTTGACACCGACATTGGTGCTTTCATTGAGAGTTCCACTCTGTCATCACCATAAGGCTTGATGGCTCCTTCAATCGTCTACAACGATGCGGTCCAGGGTGAGGTTTTCCTCCCCAGACAGATTTTCGTATTCAGCGGCTTCGCACTACGGGCTAACTTTCTTGGCCATCTGGAGCAGATCGATAGCTACGCCCCTGGCCATCAAGTCAGGTTTGGAAGCCTGAATTACACTGCCGACATCCGTGGAGACTTGATCTTCGACGGATTCGAGCCCACGAAAGGTGCACCCTACAGTCGCGACGAGCATGACCTAGATCTGCCATCGAACGGTGTTCAGGAGATCACACCCGCAGCTGCCCTGGCTTTAAATCCAGTGCAGATCGTGCCATCCGAGGGCGGGAGGATGGACCCCGCCACGGAAGTCGCACACTCAGCGGCGATAGAGCCGAACATAGATTCCACTTCCAATGAGGTCTGTGTCATCGGACCCTCGGACTCGTCTCTGGCCATAGGCTCCGAACTGCGTGCATCCATGCCCATCGGATCTAACTGGGCACCGATCATGGAGTTTAGCTCCACGGATATCTTTTAGCACTCGCCCTTGGGCGACCTGCTAAACTCATTAAAATCTCTCCCCTGCCAGGAGACTCTTGGCCGAACTATGTCTGGCTTAGGTGGGAAGCAGATGACGAAGGAATTCGTTACCCACCCACCACCCACTTAATAGCCACTATCGACGACTTAACCGACATGCTTGATTTCGACTCCGAAGAAATCGACGGTATGGACGACGATGCCGGAGAAAAACGGGAACCACCGCCCACAGGGTGCTGGACAGCCACCTCATCATACGACATATATATGGTGGACACACCCAAAGAAAGCAATGGCGAGGATCAAAAGGATGCAATGAAGGATAATCCTCTTGAAAAGCAAACAAAGCAACGACATCAGCGGCACCGCTCTAAACCCCGCCATAGCAAAAACAGCGATACCGACACAAGAAAGAATAACACCCCGGACAATGCTAAAGATAACGACGACCCTGCAGACCCAGCGATGGAGCAGGACGAGCAAGGGGATAGCGAACACAGTCTGGGGCCGTTGTCCGATCGCAGCGATGCCGAAGAAAAAACTTATAAACCTGTCTCCGGAGAGGAGAACAGTCCAGACGAGGATGCACGCATCATTCCGGAATAACACTTGGACCAAGAGCACCTCCACAAAAGACTTATTGCCACCGCGAGGAGCTTGAAGAAGCAGAAGCAACGGCTTAAAGCCGCGCAGCATACACTCAACCACAGATGGAACGAAGTGCTCAACACTGATGAAAGATACGGTGGTGATCGCCAGACAAAGAGCTACCCAAAACGTAAGTTGCTGCCCGAATTCGATGATGAGGCTTCGCGCCCATTCCGCCGAAAAACACTACGGTTGGTCTGCCGGACCGACCACCTCATGGCCGAGACAGAGCGGCTAATGATGCCGCACACAAGTCCGCACATGATCTACATGAGCACCTGGACAAAAGAGCTGGTATGACCAGGTCCATCTATGGATCTAGGAAACGTGTTCCTATGCAGGTTCACGGCCACCAAACCGACTATACTGATCGACTACCATCTCGGAATCAACACCGAACACTACAGCCGTCGAACCGACGCCACACACGGCCAAGTATAGGGGCGCCGCACACCCCCTGTGCTTCACCGATGAGGTGCTGGATCATGAATTTCCAGAGGGGTTTAAACCCGTAAACATCGAGGCATATGACGGAACGACATACCCTGCAATCTGGATTGAGGACTTTATTCTTCACATCCACATGGCTCGCAGAGACGATCTCCACGCCATCAAATACCTGCCCCTCAAGTTGAAAGGACCAGCTCGACACTGGTTGAAAAGCCTCCCTGAAAATTCCATTGGAAGCTGGGAGGAACTCGAGGATGATTTCAGGGCTAATTAAGATCAACCAACTTTAAGCACGGTCACACCAGATTCTTTCACCTGGGTTTTTTCTTTTTGTTACAGATGACCATCATGCTATACCCTTCAAAGATATGGCATAACGGAGACAAAAGGCGCAGACGTGCAGCAGGGCCCCGGCCAAAGGTTTTTCTTTTTAGATTAAGACCCTGTGTAAACCTTTTTTATTGTCTCTTGTTGTCTCACACCCTCCAAGCACTTAAAATGACCAAGAGGGATACCGGCGTTGCCGGCAAGCTTATGATTCGCCGTTCTAAAATAGACGTTATAGAGATAGCAACCAGTGTGTTTTTGAGATCTATGCTCTCACCACAGGCACTATTTCGTCACACCGGATTGATGGACGTACCTTGAAATTCAGGGCTCATTATTGAGGGCAGTACTCAGCCCAGTATATGTTGTAAAGTTAGAATACCTTCGGGAGTGTTCAGCGTCGCGAGTTTGGCCTTATATGCATCGGCTCAGAATCATGTCTTTGGTCAATAGTTGGGTTTGCCCGGCTCCTGTGTTTTGCTACCTTATGTTCCACTCTATAGGCTAAGGTGGCACAGGGAGAACTACTGCAATTGTGCCCTGGTTCATCCGGATGAGCACCTCAGTAGAGAAAGCTGAGAACTGACTGTCATGATAAAGTGAGAGACTGGTCAACCACTCGATGAGTTAGCGGAATCTTCGCGATTCCTCCGCATTAACGAAGGACCAGTTTCCCGGTCACATATGTAAACACACCGTATTCGGATAAACGCGGACATACCAGGGGCTGTATAGTAGTCCCATCGTCAAACTCCTATGGCTAAGTGAAAGTGTTAAGCTATATAGTCTGATTGCCTCGCTCGCCGTGCTACCACCTCCTTAACGGACCAAGACGTTGGATCAAGTGTGATTACGTGCTTTGCCAAACACCCCCGCATTATAGGCGACGGTCCTGAAGCCGATGACTGCAAACTTCCAGGTTATATACATATATGCATAAGCGGCCGCACATGAGGCACTACAATACTTTACGGGCAAAAGTATAAATATAGCCTTTATTATCAAAAGCATTGTTTTTACAATCAAGATACATGTCATTCGAACATGGTATTCTTTGAGCACTGAGCCTCTATTAAACGGGCACCTTCTAAGACTTCTTCGAAATAGTGCTCGGGCGAGTCCTGGCCCCCGGGTGGACCCCTGGTTGCAATATCGGTGGCCTCCATCTTCGCCCAGTATGTCTTAACACGGGCAAGGGCCATCCGCGCATCCTCTATGCACGCCGACCGCTTGATAGCATCGATATGCGGCACAACACAAATAAATCGCTGCACCAAACCAAAATAACTATCCGGACCTGGTTCCTTTGGCCACAGGTGATCCACGACGGCCATCATGGCAAGCCCGGACAACCTATGGAGCTCGGCCCATTCGGCCATTTGCTCATTCAACAGCAGTGGACACCTAGGAGTACTGAACTACGACCAGAACAATCTGTCCGCTTCATGATCTTCTCGATCTTCGAAATACTACGTCGCATCAGCAGCACTCTTTGACAAATCCAAGTATGCATCTGAAGAACTCCACAATTGATCAAGAGGGGCATATTTTGGATCACCGAATTTTGTTCGCAATAAAAAGGGCTTCCCAACCGCGATCTCACCGGCTTGCCGGAGCTCCTCCCGAGCCGCTTTGATCTCAGAGCGAGTTTCCTTTGCTTCTTGTAAGGCCTTCTTTAGGTCAGCCGTTTTGGCTTGGTTTTCCCTTTCGAGAAGCTCATATCGGCTAGTGGCATTCTTGTAGCTCAAGAGCCATGTTGCCTATTCTATCCTCACTTTGGCGATGAGAAGCCTGTTCGGCTTTTAATTCATCAGCTGCCTTCACGGCAGCCGCATTGCTTCTCCTGGCTTGCTCCTTGGCCCGGGCAAGTTCTTCCCGAAGGGTCTCCACGGCGGCAGCACCATCTGCATTCAAAGCATATCATAAATCCTAGCATCATGCTCTTATTAATATCCGTTGACCACCCAAATATTCATACCCAGTGCCTCGACAAGCCGCTTGTTCACAAGCGTGATGTCTGCATCCGCCACATCAAGTTGCCGCTTCAGTTTGTTAAATTCAGTAGTCCGGTCAGCCGTCGGAGCTACAGCCACCTGCGTACAAAATTGGAACCATCATTACCTGAGACTATGATCCTATGCACACCTCGTCCGGATGGCAACCAGAGTCTCAGGGGATACTATCTATACAAAGTGCACCTGGCATTTAAGTTACAATCAAAAAATATCACTTTGCGTACCTCAAAGCCATTTGGCAGGCTCGTAAAAGCTTCATTCAACCCGCTCTTTGCAGATGAAATCCTTTCAACCACCGTACCCATTAAGGTACGATGCGTTTCTAAGATAGCCGCTTGCCGCAGAATACCCGTCAATGTGTATGGTTGTATATCGGACAGTCCGGGGCTTTTCTGTTGGTCTCTCTAGGAACTGAAAACCCTGGACTTCGGGCGGCCGAAGAGTTACCTTCTGGACTTTGCGGATCGGGAGAGATCCTCCGGGACGACACCTCAGGGTCGTCCGCCTCATGAGGCGGAGAAGTAGGAGGAGGCATTTTGCTCTCCATCATCTCCGGAAGAAGATCCCCCAAGGACGAACATTGTTGAGTGAGACTATAAGCCGTACTACAGAACACATGTCTCGGTCATTATTTTCAGGAAAAGAACGGGGTATGCTTACTAAGCACCTTTGTTCACTTACGGCTCGGTTAATGGTTGGCCCCACTGTGGGCGCTGTGCGGCAATGTTGCCCTCCGGGGCAGGGCCCCCTGATGAAGGTTTCTTCCCTCGTTTGGAGACCTCTGCTTCCAAGTCTTCGGGGGCGGTCCTTTTCTTCCGGTGGGGAGAGGGGATGCTAGATTCTCCTCTCCATTCATCTTCCGACACGGGAGTACTAATTTCCCCAGTTAGGATGCATAACGTACATCCAACATGAAGTCCGCTTTTGGCTTCCCCAGTCGTCTCCTTGTCCTCCCCTGATGGCACTTGATAAGGTGCGTGAGCCATCATCCTGGTTAATACAGGATCCGGCGAATCTTCGAGAAGAGGGGTCGAACACCTGATCCTCTCTGCCTTTCCAATCCAGCCCTGGCCGAGGATGGTTTTTCAGAATAATGTTGTGACAAACATAATGACAGCGTGTTCGGCTGTGGAATTACTTATCTGGGTATCTGGATGGTTGCAGTCGAGGCTTGCGTCCTCTGTTGTGTCCGGACACTTTATACATGATCCAAAGAATAATTGATACATTCCTTCGAGCGTCCTGCCAAAGAAGTGCTCGCTGTCCTTCCAGGTTGAACTCCCACATACGAAGAGCACGACGTTGGCACGGCAGGACCCGATGAACTAACATTACTTGGATTACTTTGACAAGACTGATGTCCTTCTTGACGACATCCTGAATGCGGCTTTGCAATGTCTGCACGTCATCAACCGATCCCCAGTCCAGCCCCTTGTTGACCCATAATACAAGCTGTGGCGGAGGAGCGGAGCGGAAGGCTGGGGCGGCCGCCCACTTTCTACCTCGGAGTGCTGTGATGTAAAACCACTCCCATTGCCATAGATCAAAAACTTCCGGGAAGGAACCCTTTGGCCATAAAGCATCGACACTTTTGCTTATTATAGCACCTCCGCACTCCGCATGTCGCCCGTTGATCATCTTCGGCTTCATATTGATGGTCTTGAGCCATAAGCCGAAGTGTGGGGTAATGCGGAGGAAGGCCTCACACACAAAGTTAAACGTTGAGATGTGAACGAAGGAATCTGGAGCTAGATCATGAAAATCTAGCCCGTAATAGAACATGAGCCCTCTAACAAAGGGATGAAGACCGAAGCCTAGCCCTCAGAGGAAGTGGGAGATGAATACGACACTTTCGTTGGGTTTGGTTGTAGGAATAACCTGTCCTTGGGAAGGAAGCCTGTGAAGGATTTCGGCGGTCAGATACCTAGCCTCCCTAAGCTTCTTGATGTCCTCCTCTGTGATGGAAGAGGCCATCCACCGGCCTTGAAGGTTGGATACGGACAGGGTTGAAGGTCTAGAGCTCTTGGACTGAACCTTGGGTGTTGGAACTAGAGGTGAGGGAAGGGGAAAGATCAAGCATGGAAAGAAAGAGACATGCCTTGACCTCTTTATAAAGGGGATGAATATCAAGCTCCTCCGTGCGGCCGTTTGGAACTTGCTTAAACCAAGGAGTCATACTAATGGAGCGGTTGGGTTACCCACACCCGTATTAATGAGAATACCGTGATAAGGGGGACACATCTCTGCTTCGACAAGCGTGCCAATAAAACCGCCTCGCAAGACGTTTAGTGGCAGGTTGGAAAAATGGTTTGAATAAAAACCGGGCCACAGCGTGATGTCACGCTAGGTAAAAGTTGTTAGCAGATTAGACTCGTGGAATATTATGCTCTCTACGGTGGTATGTGGAATTTTTTGTGCAGAGCTGGACACGATTCTTGTGTTCAAGATCTACTTTGAAGTATTCGGAGAAGGAACCTGCCTTGCAATGACGAAGACAATCTGCGCGCCGGACTCATCGTCATTGAAGCCTGGTTAAGGGGCTACTGAAGGAGTCCTGGATTAGGGGGTCCTCGGACAGCCGGACTATATGCTTATGCCGGACTGTTGGACTATGAAGATACAAGATTGAAGACTTCGTCCCGTGTCCAGGTGGGACTCTACTTTGCGTGGAAGGCAAGCTTGGCGATTTGGATATGAAGATTCCCTTCTCTGTAACCGACTCTGTGTAACCCTAGCCCCCTTCGGTCTCTATATAAACTGGAGGGTTTAGTCCGTAGGACAACAACAATCATAATCATAGGCTAGTTTCTATGGTTTAGCCTCTATGATCTCGTGGTAGATCAAGTCTTGTAGTACTCATATCATCAAGATCAATCAAGCAGGAAGTAGGGTATTACCTCCATAGGGAGGGCCCGAACCTGGGTAAACATCGTGTCCCCCGCCTCCTGTTACCATTAGCCTTGGACGCACAGTTCGGGACCCCCTGCCCGAGATCCGTTGGTTTTGACACCGACAGGGGGCACCCTAGAACACACGAGTTGACATTGTTTAGCAATGTGCGGTGCCCGCCTCCACAGTTACACACCTCGGTCATATCATCGTAGTGCTTAGGCAAAGCCCTGCACCGGTAACTTCATCATCACCATGACCATGCCGTCGTGCTGACGAAACTCTCCCTCGGCCTCAACTAGATCAAGAGTACGAGGGACGTCCCCAATCTGAACGTGTGCTGATCGCGGAGGTGCCATACATTTGGCGCTAAGATCGGTCGGATCGTGAAGACGTACGACTACATCAACCGCGTTGTCATAACGCTTCCGCTTTCGGTCTACGAGGGTACTTGTACACACTCTCCCCTCTCGTTGCTATGCATCACCATGATCTTGCGTGTGCGTAGGAAAATTTGTGAAATTATTGCGTTCCCCAACACCAAGTTATTAAAAGAAAAAGTTAAAAGATGGCATGATAAGAGAATCCGAAAGCATGAGTTTAAAGTTGGAGAATATGTTCTTTTGTACAACTCTCGTTTCATATTCTTCGCATGCAAACTTCTCTCTGGGCAGGAACATATGTTATTGAGGAGGTTTATCGATTCTGAGCCATCAAAAAAAATAATGCCAAAGGTACTAACCCGAAGGTTGTCAATGGGCAAAGAATAAACCGTTATATCTCAGGTACGCCCATTAAAGTTGAAAGTAATATTATACAAACTATGACACTGGAAGAACACATAAAGAAAACCTTCCGGAATACTCCAGAATTGTGAAAAAAGAGGAGGTACATGATAAGGTAAGTAAACGGACTCCGAAAAATCTGCAAAAATATTTTTTGTCAGTTTTGGAATATATTAAAAATTAGGAAAATAGGAAACAACTAGGAAGGCACCCCTCGTGGGCACAAGACACCAGGGCGCGCCCAGGTGGGTTATGCCCACCTCGGGTACCTTCTGGACTTCAATTTTCTTTCGTTTGCTTGCTTCCCAAGATAAAAAAAAATCTTTATATCCCCCCCCGAACCTATTGACCATCCTATCATGGAGAAATCTTTTGTTTGCTTTTCTTGCTGTTCTCCTGACAGATTTGAAAATATGTCGTCTCAAAATTCCGAGGACGAGTGTCCAGTTTCCTATCAGCCATTAGATAAAATCATCTTCAAGGACACCTATCCCTACATATGGTTCTCCGATGAGGAAGAGAAAGACAAACCCTCTAATTCATCACCACCACCTCCATCTTCATCACCAAAGGAGACTTGAGTATCAGGTATGGGCTCTCCCCTTGGCTTGTGCCAAGCTTGGGGGAGGTGCCCCGACATCGTATCACCTCCATTATCTTTTGGCTTTACTTATCTTAGTTCAATCCATTGTTATCTTTTGCTTTAGATGAATAAAAGTTTAGTTTGATCCTTTATTTTCTAGTGTTTGCTTAGTGATCCATCCTTGTAACCGTGTGCGAGATATAAATAGTTTGAGTTTTGTTTTCTTTACTTACATGTTCAATAAAAAGAAAGGAAATGAATGAAAAAGATCATATGCTAATCTTATGGCAAGTAATGACATCACATAAGGAAGAGTATAAGTAGAAAATTTTATTGGAGATTGACAAACATATCATTGGTCAATGATGTAATTCATGAAAGAATTAATAAGGGAAGAGAAGATTCACATGCAAATATACTATCTTTCACATCTTTCGTGATTTTGAGCCCCCATCAAAATATTATATGCCAAAATTGTCGACATTGGACAAGGAAGACAATGTAATGATTTAGGTTTGTTCATATTCACATAGAAGTTATATTTCCATAGATCCTTTAACACGTGGTGCTTGCCCCCCATCTTTGCTAGCCAAAAATTCTGCACTAAGTAGAGATACTACTTGTGCATCCAAAAACCCTTAAACACACATCTTGTTTTGTGAGTCCACCATACCTACCTATGGATTGTGTAAGATCCTTCAAGTAAGTTATCATCAGTGCAGTAAGGTGATGTTGGCTTGAACTACGTCGGTATTTCCCCAAAGAGGAAGGGATGATGCAGCACAACAACGGTAGGTATTTCCCTTAGTGATGAGATCAAGGTTATCGAACCAGTAGGAGAACCACGCAACACTACGTAAATGGTACCTGCACACAAAGAACAAATACTTGCAACCCGACGTGTTAAAGGGGTTGTCAATCCCTTTCGGGTAATAGTGCCAAAAAATTTCAAGTTGACGGGATAAAATTTTAGTACATTGATAAATGTAAATAAAATAAAATAAAATTCAGCAACGTATTTTTGGGTTTTTGGATTAATAGATCTGAAAATAAAGGCGAATAAAAATAGATCTCGAAGGCAAATATGACAAAGAAGAGACTCGGGGCCGTAGATTTCACTAGTGGCTTCTCTCAAGAAAATAGCATACGGTGGGTAAGCAAATTACTGTTGGGCAATTGATACAACTTCAAATAATCATGACGATATCCAGGCAGTGATCATTATATAGGCATCACATCGAAGATTAGTAGACCGAGTCCTATCTGCATCTACTTCTATTAGTCCACACATCGACCGCAATCCAACATGCATCCAATGTATTAAGTTCATGGAAAAACGGAGTAATGCAATAAGAATGATGACATGATGTAGACAAGATCTGTTAATGTAGGAATTAGAACCCATCTTGTCATCCTTAATGGAAATGATACATACGTATCGGTTCCCCTTCTGTCACTGGGATCAAGCACCGTAAGATCGAACCCATACAAAGGTCATATTCCCATGGCAAGAAAAAGTGACCTAGTTCGCCTAAATAAACCAAAGATTTGAAGAAGAAATATGAGCTATAAGTAACCATGCATATAAGAGATCAAACGACTCAAATAACTTTCTTGGATAAAAACATATATCTGATCATAACCTCAAAGCATAATTTTTGATGTGGAATGCTGCCTAACATGTTCATCACACAATCTTTTCTTTGTAGCATGGACATTTGTACTTTTACATGATTCAAAGCAATAGTCTAGTTTTGACATGAAGATTTCAATACTCAAGCATATCAACAAGCAACCATGTCTTTCAAAATATCAACACTAAAGCAAGTTATCCCTAGCCCATTATGCTCAGTCATTAATCCATTCATGAAACACACTCGCATATTAGCTACACCCAATGCTCAAGTACGATCATAGTGCCCCTTAGTTGGTGCTTTATAAGAGAATGTGGAGACTCAAAATAAAAATAAAATTGCATAAATTAAATGGAAAGGCCCTAGCAGAGGAAAGTAGGGATTTGTAGAGGTGACAGATCTCAAAGCGAAAAAGATAGAGATAAAAACATTTTGGGTGGCATGCCTTTCCTGTCAATGAAAATGATCGAGTAGTTCCCAATAATTTCCATGATAGATATATTGTCGGGGGCGATGCTGATTCCCGCCAACACCTATGGGGACAGGGCCCCTTTTGGTTCGGTGGGGGGCGGAGAACGCACAAAGAGCGCATCGAGGCAGTGCACGCGGGCGATTTTACCCAGCTTCGGGCCGCACGGATGCGTAAAACCCTACTGCTGCTTGTTTGTGTATATTGGATTCTTGCTCAGGAGCGATGGACGCTGCCAGACTGAGCGTGAGAGTGTTCCTGGTGTTGAACGAGCCGAACTGGCCTAACCTCTCAACTTCCGACCCTCCTCTACGTTGCGCTTGGGCCTCCTTTTATACTCTCAAGGGGTCACCGACAGGGGGCAACGTAGACAAGAAGGGTAAAAATGGAAAAGGATGGGTAGGTGCAGCTACCGCTACTGTGTATATAGTGCGCCCTACCTAACTCTGACGACAGGGGACAAGGGAATTAAATGCCTGTCTGAGTCTCCTAAACAGTGCAAAAGGTGACCGTTAGGAGTGCCACCGTTTGCCATGATGGGCTTCTCTTCATCTCCGCTTGCCACCACGTACCCCTAGCTGCACGGCCTCCCGCCACGTGCGCTCTGGGAGAGTCCCATAGCGACACATTAGCAGGTGAGCTGGAGCACGGGCACGAAGTGGGAGTTTCCCGCGGCAAGCTCCTTGCCGCGGCCGTCGTCTTGTCGCGTCTGGAAGCTTGTCGCTCGCCGGTTCTTGCCGGGACGCGGGGCGCGTCGCGGAAAGTTTTCTCGATACGCCTTGAATGGCCTTCCTGACAAGCTCCTCTTGCCGGGGTCTCGTCTCTTCCCGGCAAGCTCCTCTTGCCGGGGCCTTGGTTGGCCTTCCCGGCAAGCTCCTCTTGTCGGGGCCTTGATTTGAATACTTTGTTCTTGAATGGTCTTCAAGGGAACCACGGAGGGTCCTGGCGGTCACCCGGCAAGCCTTGTCGCGGGGCACTGCAACTGCCCATGCACGAGTTCGGGGTAATAGGGTACCCCTACTCTAGTACACCGACATATATCATAGGCGGTTCCCAAACAGAAAATAAAGTTTATTCCTTTTTCCACCATACTTTCACATTCCACGGCTAACCGAATCCACGGGTGCTATCGTGGAATTGTCACGGTAGATGTCCTAGGGTAAGGACTTAGTCGTGGAGCCATCGCAACTAGCTAGTTAGCTTAAAGGGGTTAAACGGGACAAAGGACACAGAGAATTTATGCTGGTTCGGCCCCTTGCGGTGAAGGTAAAGGCCTAATCCAATTTGAGGTGGTATTGCTTATTTATCGATTACTACGGAGTGAATACGCTTGACCTAGCTTTCGATCTCTTGTTTCTCGCCCTGAACCGCTGTCAGGTCGTCCCTTTATACACAAAGGTTGACGCCCAGCGGCTCATGGAGTCCCGGCCGGCTCATAGACAATGTGCCCGGCTCGGTGACTAAATATACTTGCCTTACAATATAAGTCATACATATGGCGATTTATCCCTATGGGCCTTAAGTCTCCCTTGTGTCTTGGGCCCTTGCTTCATGAACCTCCATTTTTAATATCCTCATGGGCTTCGTATTGATGTACTGTCATAGGCATAACCCGGCCCCTCCTGGGCGGGTCATACCTAATAGTCACATCCCCAACATTAGGCCCCAGATTGATTTGAACTTGTTCATGTCAATCTTCAACACTTAGAAAAAATTCTTCCTTCTTCATTTGTGCGAGATCTCATAACCCGCCCTGACGTCATCTTCTGTGATTAATTTTACACAATATCTAATATATGTTAACAGATCCTTATCTTTAATAACCATCTCAAAAATCGAGGCGTCCAAGCGGCTGGATAATCATTCTTTAGCCTCCTCGTTTTTTGTGCCCACCTGTTACCCTTCTCCTTATAAATGGGGTCAAACATCCCTACTTTCATTTCCCCTTGCCTTCTCGTCTTCTTCTTCCTATCGTGACTCATCACAGTCCCAGTTGCCGGCTTTCAAGACTGCTCCTAGGTAATAACAATTTCTTCATTTGTTGTCTCCTTAAGATCTTTTAGATTTGCTCTGACCTCTCATGACCTATGTAGTGGAAAGGCCAAGCCTAGCAATAAGGCAAAGGTGATCGAGAAGGTTGAAGACCCCAAAGTTCCTGAACCGGAACAATCGATTCCAGCATCCGACACCTCCGCGCAACAAGCAGAAGAGCCTATCCATGATGTTCCACCAGAGATTGCTGACCCTTCCATTGACCAGACAAATAATAACCCTTTGAATACTAAATCATCAAGCCCAATTAAACCGGCTGAACCACATCCCGATGATGTGATGATTACTGGCACCAGCTATAGAGAGCCGGGAAGACCTACTGTCTTAGCCAAACACTCTGCCAAAGAAGAACATATTGAGAGGTGAAAAATGATATTTGACGTTGCCAACTACTCTCAACTGAGCATTAGTGAAGTATACTCTGGTTATCTCAATCAAGTGCACACCAGCCGCGACCTTGAAGTTGACATGGTGAAGCAGATGCATCAAAAATATGAGGTATGAACTCTTTTAGTGAGTTATGAATATCATGTTAGCCCCCAAGTCTATTATGCATGATAGGATTGAATATGCTGTAGACTTAGAATAACCTTGAATATAAATGGCATCCTTGATAGAATCCTTCAAATCCGGCTTACACCATCCGGGTTAAAGCATCCGTAGCCCCTAAGGGCCGGTTTAATCAACATGAATGAGCCGGTCCTATTCATCATTGTTTATAGATCAAAGCTTACTTGTGTAGCCCCCATGAGCCGGCTGTGGTTTGTTTATAGCACAAACGGGTCATTATAAGATAATAATGAAACGCAAGCAATATGCATTAGCCCCCAAGTGCCAAGTACTCTTGCTTGCAAAGTGCTTGGGACTTAATCACATAAGCCTTTGTATGAATAATTTTCGGC
Source organism: Triticum dicoccoides (assembly GCF_002162155.2). Lineage (NCBI taxonomy): Eukaryota > Viridiplantae > Streptophyta > Magnoliopsida > Poales > Poaceae > Triticum > Triticum dicoccoides. Next base: position 345,830,938 of record NC_041387.1, on the reverse strand, counting down.
AGGCATTAGCCCCAAAGTGTCAAGTGTTATTGCTTGAAAAAAAGGCTTGGGACTGATACTCTTGTAACTTGGATATGAATGTGTTCACAAATATGTGTTTGTACAGGACGCCACTTCTCAATTGCAATCGCAATTGGCTGATGCAAAGACTCAGCTGGAGCTGCAAGAATCCGAGACCTGGAAGGCCAACTCAAAATTCCAATTTAGCGTGGCTGAAACGGAAAAAATGAAGACCAGTTTTGAGGCTAAAAGAAACGCCTAGGCTGAAGAAAAAACTGCTTTGATACAGCATGCTGAAAAGGCGGAGGCGCCTCTTTAGGACATGACCTCTGAGCTTACCGGTTTAAAACACCATGTATCCCAGATGGTTTCTGCTATCTTTTGTGAGTCGCCTTGCTAGTATCAAATTTGAATCTCTTCCTTGATGGTATAAACCTCCTCTAACAAATCTATAATTATGATGCAGACCCCAGGAGCAACAATCTTAGTCAAGAGATGCTTGTGAAGCTCATGGTTGTTTACACACTTGTTGGACAGTTATATACTTGGACTCAGCGCGCACTGGCCACAATTTCCCCGACTAATCAAGCACCTACTCTCTTGAGTGATGTCTGGAAAATGCTTTCTATTCTCCCTGAGAGGATTAACGAGATGAAGCGATCATCTGCAAGAGCCGGTGCTGTGACAGCTTTGAGCCGGGACAAGGCATGGCTAGCTGAGCTAGACCAGGTGTCGGGGAGGCTGATCCATGAACACCTATGGGGACCGGCGGACCCGGCCCCTTTCGGTTCGGCGGGGGGCGGAGATCGCACGAAGAGCGGATCGAGGCGAAGCACACGAGCCGTTTACCCAGCTTTGGAGCTCTCCGGAGAGATAATACTCCTACTGCTGCTTGTCTGATTGTATTGAGTTCTTGCTCAGGAGCGCTGAGTGCTACAGTACACACGAGCTGCTAACGAGACCGAGCGTGAGTGTTTTCTGGTTTCCAGCCGAACGAACCCCCACCCCTCTCTACGTTGCGCATGGGCCTCCTTTTATATGCTCAAGGGGTCACTGACAGGTGGCAACGCAGACAAGGGCAAAAATGGAAAAGGAGTTGTGGTTGGTACAACAACCTATACAGTGTATCATACCTAACCCTGACGGCAGGGGACAAAGGCATTAAATGCCCGTCTGCGTCGCCCAAATAGTGCAAACAGGGACCGTCAGGGATGCCACCGCTTGCCACGATGGCAATCTTGTCAGCGTCGCTCGCCACCTCGCACCGCTGGCTGCACAGCCTCTTGCCACGCGCGCCTGGAAAGACCCCAAGGCGACACGTTGGTAGATGTGCTGGAGCGTGGGTACAGACTGGTAGCCTGCCGCGGCAAGCGCCTTGCCGCGGCCATTGTCTTGCCATGTCCGGAAGCTTGTTGCTCGCCGGGCCTTGCCGGGACGTGCGACGCGTCGCGGCAAGTTCCTTGAAATGTCTTGGTTGGCCTTCCCGGCAAGCTCCTCTTGCCGGGGCCTTGTCTCCTTGGCTTAAATACTTGTTCGTGAATGGCTCCGAAGGAACCACGGAGGGCCTTGGCGGTCACCCGGAAAGCCTTGCCGCGGGGCGCTGCAATTGCCCGTGCACAAGTTCGGGATACTAGGGTACCCCTACTATAGTACACCGACAGGAGCCCCCGGGCCTGGGCCACACACGGTGCCGAGCGCTGTTGGGCCAGGCCCAAAACAGGGCACGGGCACACGCGGCCTGGGTTACGCCGTATCCTACTCCGTATCCACCGCGCCCTCCCCGAACGGCACACGTTGAATGCGGTGTCGTGGCAGAGATCGTGGGTGGTTTCTTTATTCGGAAGGACGAAACGCCCGCCCCCTCCCTCTTTATAAGCAGGGGAAATAGGGGCAGTTTGTCCATCTCGCCGGTTGCCAATCCACTCTCGGAAATCTCCGCCGCTCCCCCCTTCTTCTCAAAGTTGAAAGAGAGCAGCGCTCCGCCCCCCATTGCCACCAGCACCACCAACGCCGTCGATCTCCCCCACCACCTCCGCCATGGCTCCGAAAGCCGACAAGGGGAAGGGCGTGAAATCAGTCGAAGCGCAGCGGCTCGCGGCGCTGCGAAAGGAGCAAGCCATCTTCCCCCCTCAGCTCGGCGCGAAGGAGCTGAGGGAGTACTACTACCTCTTCTGGTCGACCTAGACGCGAGCGCATCCGCGCACGAAGGTACTCCCGGCTGCCGCTTCTGAACTGGCTCCAAACGGGTACCCCTTCTTCGCGTTGTTCTTCTACTGCGGGCTCTGCCCGCCCTTCTCTGAATTCTTCTGTGACATCATGAACACCTACAGGTTCCGCCTCCTTGACTTCACCCCCAACGCTGTTCTGACCATGGCAGTTTACGCACATCTCTACGAAAACTTTGTCGAAGTCCATCCAAACGTAGCCCTTTTTCGCCACTTCTTTATGCCCCGAGTCGAGAGAGGAGAGCCTCTTGCCGGCGGGATCGCCAGGATCTCGAGAGTCGGCAAGAAGGAAGCTTATCTGGAGGGAGAGCTCCGCAGCAAGTGGGAGGAATGGAGGGCAGAGTGGTGCTGGATTGTCGAGGAGAACCCGCAGCCATTTACTGCCCTGCGCCAAGCCCCAATAGTGCGTGGCAATGATTGGAGCAATGTGGCCCAGGAAGACGACAGGCTGAAGATTGCCGTCACCCGATCCTACGCCTCAGGCTTGCCGGGCTCACCGTAGGCGCTGTTGGCGCAGAGTTTCTTCGCCGCCGCATTGCCCCCCTGCAGGAGAGGAGGAGACCCGCCTGGGAGTTCCAGAACTCGGCGGATATCATGAGGCTGCGCCTGGGCCTCAACTTCAACTTCACCGTCCTGGAGCTGGACGCGATGCTTCTGGAGCTGTTCAAGCGCGATCCTCAACATCCATTCATGTTGCTGAGGGGTGTCGTTCCTTTGTGCAACAACTCCTCGCTCGACCGCATCCGCGCCATGATGTCGCTGTGCGACTCGCACGGAATCGTCCCGACTTGGCAAGAGCGTACAGACGACGTCGTGCGGGATTTCTTTGACGGCTTGGTAGAAGTGCCGGTCCGCGCCGACGAACAGAAGAGCCTCACCCGCGACACCACCGATGATGAGATGCAGCGCATCGCCACCAGGCTGGAAGAGGCAGCAGCAGCCGCTACCGCGGGCGAGTTTGGATTCACCGTGGAGGAGGTAGAGGCAGCAGAGGCGGCAAGCCTTGTCGAGCGAGAGGAGTTCGCCGGCAAGGAAGAGCTTGCCGGGCCCGAAGATGAGTCGAGCGAGCCCGCCGAGGGAGAGCTTGTCGGGCCTGAACCTTCAGAGAGCTTGCCGCAAGCGGAGCCCCTAGCTCCACCAAGAAGGCGTCTCTGCAAGGCCGGGGAAGTAGCGGGGCGGCAAACGAGTCAACAGCCGCCGTGCCGCGCGACACGCTCTACCGTGGCAAGCACTATTGCCGCGGGAGCGCCTCACGCCGCTGAGGCAACTGGGGCAGGGTCTTCCCGGTCCACTGCTACTGCCCCCGCCAAGCGGGCAAGGGAACCTACTCCTCCGCCTCGTCGCACCGGAGGCGAGCCGGACTTTGATCTCTCCGCGCTCAGCTCCGATGAGGAAGAAGAAGAGTAAGATTCTTTGCTGTTCTTGTAACTCTTCAATTTTGTTGCTTTGTCTTGTATCTGATTTGCTTTACCCTGAACCTATTCCTTTTCAGGACGCTGGCCCAGAGAGCGGCGAAGAGAGCCAAGGCCCCGGTGATTGTCATCGAGTACGACCCCACCGCGACGGCAAAGGACATGTCCGAGACCACCTTGTCGGACCCGGCAACCATTCCTCAAAGCAGCCCCCAGCGCAGCCCTCCACGTAAGTATATGGTTTACTTCATGCTGTCAGGCGTGCATGGGTGCTCTCTCTTTGTTGATATCTGATTGCTGGTTTGTGTAGGAGCAGAGCAGCCTCACCAGGAGTGCCGGGAAGCCGCTCCTGAAATGCCTTCTGCTTCGACTACACCGCCAAGGGAGAATTCCCCTGCAGTGGAGCGTTCTCCGGCAAGGGAGAAATCTCCGGCAAGGGACAGTTCTCCGGCAAGGGACAGCGCCAGTGATCCTCCGATGGTTGAGACCTCGACCACAGATCCTAGCACAGGTAATCATCTTTGCCTGAAAACTTCCCTTGGGTTCTTCTTCTTCTTATTTTCTTTTTGGATATTTTGCTTGACTTTTCTCCCCTTTCGTTTCGTCAGATCCATCTGCCACAGAGCCAATGGAAACCGAGGTCGCCGGCGAGGAGAACGCGCGCAGCAACACCGACGACGCCGTTGCCACCGAAGGAGAGGCCGGCGCTGATGATCCCGCCGGCGAAGAGGCCGCCAAAGCTGCCGCCGCAGAAGCTGGCGAGGGATCTGGCGATCGCACTAATGGCCCCGAGGCCGCAGGAGAGCCAGGCGCTGCGCCGACCGCCGATCCCTCCGCCGCTGCTGCAGAGCCAGGCTCCGAAGAGCCCCAGCCCAGCGCCTACTTGAAGGCCGGCGATGGCATCTTCATCAAGCTCCCCTGGGCGTCAAGCTCCAGGGCGCCGGTCGAAGGAGAGATTCTGGATGGAGAGGTGCGCGCCTCCGCTGGGCTGACGTTGGTCGACACGCCAAGCAGCAGCAGCGACGAGCCTGAGGAGGAGCGGCTGCTGCGGAAGATGCTGTCGCTCTACCGCGCCCGACAAGCCAAGCTGGCATCCCGAGAAGCACTTGTCGCGAAGGCGGGAGTGGACATCGAGAAGCGCGCGGAGGAGCTCCGGGGTCTCAGGCAGGAAGCCCTCCGGTCCCTGACGGAGGAGCGGGAGCAACTTCTCGAGGAGCGTAAAGCCTTCCTCCTCGCGAAGGCTGAAGTTGAAGAGCAACAGCGGCTCGCTGCCGAGAAGCTGTCTGCGCAGGAAGGTGAGTTGGCGCAGCGGAAGGTGAACCTTGACAGCCACGAGGAGGAGCTTTCCACGCGTGAGCAAGCAATTGGCGGGGCTCTCAAGGAGGCAAGGGATGCTGCCGCAGCTGCCGAGGCCGCCAAGGAGGAGCTGGAGACGAAGGTGGCGCAGCTGGAAGCCGATCTCAGGGCGAGCGGCGAGGAGCTTGCCGCGCTCAAGCGTGAGCGCGAGAAGGACGCTGCCACTCATGGTGAGCTGCAGGGTCTTCTCGCTGAGAGGAGCAAGGAGCTCAGCGCCGCCAAGGATTCCAATGCAGATCTCGAGTTGAAGCTGGCTACTTTGACCCAAACGCTGGACGGCGCCAGGGAGCGGGAGGTGGCCTTGTCGGAGAAGATCAAGGCCAACGAGGCGCTGCTGGCGAGTGCTGCTGCCGCCCAGGATACTTTTAGGGAGACTGTGGAGCACTGGACCGAGGGTCTGGTGAATGTTGCCACAGCCATCGATGGGGAGCTGGTGCAGCTGGGGATGGAGGATCTCGGGTACTCCTCCGATGAGCACCTCCAACCCAACGCCAAGCTCAGCTTGTTCTTCAAAGGCGTGGCGACGGCCCTCCAGCGACTCTGGGAGAAGATCCCAAAGCAGCTGGCCGACGAGTCGTGCAAGATCTGCGCGGGGGTTCTTCAGAAGGTGCTGGTGAAGGTGGCCTTCCGCAACCCAGGCCTCAACCTCACCAACGTCCTCAGGTCCCTGCCGCCGGATGCTGATCTGGAAGCGCTCAAGGCCCTTGTCACACCCATTGTGGACAAGGTGAGCAAGATCAAGAGGGTTGAGGGCGATCGCGTGGACTAGGCCGCCCGTTTTCTCTTTTTCCTTGTCGCTGCTGGTCATGTCACGAGAACAATCTGTTAGAGCTGCGACAAGTTATCTTGTAATATGACTCTATTTTGGGTAGAGATTGCTATGTTATCTCCTTTACTTGATTCCTTCCTTTGTATGTTTTTGCCCCACGCTTTTAGGGAACTTGTCGGTGCAGACACCTTAGCCGCGAGCGCTGAGTGCGGGACGTCAGCAGCCTGCTGGTGGTGCCACTACCGGCAAGAAACCTTGTCGCAACTAGTCGCAGCTCACTTAAATTGTTGAGCGGACTCGAAACAAAGTAAGGGCGCAACTAGCTTCGAGTTGGTTCCTCCGCGCACAGGTTTTCCATAAAAAGTGCGGTCGTTCGAGGAAGATAACTTAAAAATTTAAAACTGATCGCTCAAACTTTGGCAACTTAGCTTTTCTATCGTTTGCTTGCTTTCCGGTAAGGCAAAACTTCCTTGAACGATGTCTGGTCCACACCATTATCTTCTCCTTTCCCCCCGGCAAACTTGTGGGCGAGGGAACCTTCCTTCCTTTGAGAAAGAGAAAGAAGAGAAAATAAAGATATGGAGCCTTACGGCTCATTATCGCTTACCGGGGGTAGGTGCTGCACAAAGTGTCAAATAACGCATGCCAAGAAATAGTGTAAAGCATGAAATTGACAAGATGTGCGGAGCACATGAGCTTTCCTTATGCACGGGTTCTGCGCCCGGCTTTGTACGAAGGAGTACATGCAACATCGGCAAGACTTGTACAAAAGGTGGTTGCCGGAACGGGTTCCGGCAACCGCGCCCTATGGGTAAAACTTACGAAGATGCTCAATGTTCCAGGAGTCTCTCACCGGAATGCCATCTTTGGTCTCAAGGCGGACAGCGCCAGGCCTAGTGACTCGTTTCACCCGGTAAGGGCCTTCCCACTTCGGCGTCAACTTGTTGGAATTCTTGGCGGACTGAACACACCGAAGAACAAGGTCGCCTTCCTCGAAACTTCTGGCATTAACTTTGCGGCTATGGTAGCGGCGCAAAGCTTGCTGGTATCGAGCAGCTCGTACAGCAGCCTGAAGACGGTCTTCCTCAAGGAGCAGCGCGTCGTCTTGTCGCAACTGCTCTTGCTCAAGCTCATCATAAGCGAGCACTCGAGGTGACCCGTATATGAGTTCCGTGGGGAGAACTGCCTCTGCTCCATAGACTAGAGCGAAAGGTGTTTGGCCAGTGGCTCGATTTGGCGTCGTCCTGATCGACCAAAGAACCACCGGCAGCTCCTCGATCCAGTTCTTTCCGCACTTGTGCAGCCTGTCGAAAGTCCTGGTCTTGAGCCCGCGCAGCACTTCAGCATTCGCCCTCTCCGCTTGACCGTTGCTTCTCGGATGAGCAACAGAAGCGAAGCAGACCTTGGCGCCAAGATCTTGTACGTACTGCATGAAGGTGCAGCTCGTGAATTGCGTGCCGTTGTCGGTGATGATCCTGTTAGGGATCCCGAAGCGGCAAACAATCGACCTGAAGAACTTGACTGCTGACTGTGTTGTCACCTTCCTCACTGCTTCCACTTCCGGCCACTTTGTGAACTTGTCGATTGCAACGTACAAGTACTCAAAGCCCCCGACATCTCGGGGAAAGGGGCCGAGGATGTTGAGCCCCCAGACCGAAAATGGCCAGGATAAAGGGATCGTCTGGAGAGCTTGAGCTGGCTGGTGTATCTGTTTGGAATGGAACTGGCACGCTTCACACTTGGTTACTTGTGCAGTTGCATCCTGGAGGGCTGTCGGCCAAAAGAAACCTTGCTGGAACGCTTTGCCGGCAAGTGCTCTTGCGCCAATGTGGTGACCACATATGCCTCCATGTATTTCTGCCAACAACTTTTGTCCGTCTTCCCGGTGAATACACTTCAATTTCACGCCGTTGAGTCTTCTTCTGTACAGTGTGTTGTCGACAAACTGGTACATACTTGACTGTCGGGCTACTCTTTCCGCTTCTTCTTGCTCTTCAGGAAGTTCTCCTGTCTGAAGGAAACGGACAATCTGCTGTGCCCATGCTGGAGCTTGCGGCTCGACAACAAGGACTAAAGGCACATCTGCTGCTGCGGGAACATCCGCTTCTACGGCAAGAACCTGCGGCTCAGCCGGAGCTTGACATTCCCCGGCGAGCTTGCCGGAGCAAAACTTGTCGGGAGCGTCTGCTTCAACGGAACAAACCCTAAGGCTTGCCGGAGCAGACTGCACCTCAGCACCTTTGGTGTTGATCCTGAGGACCTTCTTGGCGGCGGCTTCGGGGAGCTCTGCCGGAAAGCAGTCATCAGAAATCAACTTACTCTTCTTTCCATGTCTAATTGATGGCGTTACAGATGGTTGAGTCAGCTTGAGCACAAAGATCCGTGGTTCCACGGGTAACTTAAGTGCGGCGCACTTCGACAGGCTATCAGCAATGTCATTCTGAGCTCTTGGAACATGTTCCATCTATAGGCCGTCAAAGTGCTCTTCTAGCTTTCTCACCTCATCAACGTAAGCTTCCATCAACGGACTCTGATAATTCTTGTTCACTTGGCGGACGACAAGCTGTGAGTCACCCCTGACAATGAGTTTCTTGATCCCAAGGTCTGCTGCGATGCTGAGACCGGCAAGCAAACCTTCATACTCTGCGGTATTGTTCGTTGCTTGCTCCTTGGGAAAGTGCATCTGGACTACGTACTTGAGGTGCTCTCCGGTGGGTGCAATAAGTATCACGCCCGCACCGGCGCCTTGCAGCGAGAAGGCACCATCAAAGTACATCCGCCACTCTTTGCTTGCTTCGTTGACGGGGATGCTCGTCTCTGGAATTTCTTCATCTTGTGTTGGCGTCCATTCTGCTATGAACTCTGCCAATGCTCTGCTTTGGATAGTTGAAGTGCTCTCAAACTTGAGGCCAAAGCTTGACAGTTCCAGTGCCCACTCGACAATCCTGCCTGTTGCTTCTGGATTTTGCAGTACCCTCTTCAGCGGAAAATGAGTGACGACTGTGATCTCATGTGCTTGGAAGTAATGGCGCAGCTTTCTCGAGGCCATGAGAAGGCCGAAAAGCAATATATGCACACCAGAGTACCTTGACCTAGCCCCCTGCAGAAGGGAACTGGTAAACTGGGCGCTGCACCATTCTTTTCTGCATCTTTTCACGCTCCTGCGCAGATCTATCTTTGTCGGGACAGAGCTTGTCGGTGAAGCCCCTTGCTTGTCGCTGGATGCATCTGCCATGGTTGCTGGCTCATCATCTGCCTCCCTCTCCACTACTAACGCAGCACTAACCACTTGATTGGTTGCCGCTATATCTAGCAGCAACTTCTCTTGTGGCTTAGGTGCGACAAGTGTTGGAGTGGAGGACAGGTATCTCTTTAAGTCCTGCAGTGCAGCCTCCGCTTCTGGAGTCCATTTCATTGGACCTGCCTTTCTCAATATTTTGAAAAATGGCAGGGCGCGCTCAGCAGACCTAGAGATAAACCTGCTGAGAGCAGCTACGCAACCGGCAAGCCTTCGTACATCCTTGACGCGCTTTGGTGCTTCAATCTGCTCAATGGCCTTGATCTTGTCGGGATTGGCTTCAATTCCCCGCTGAGACACGAAGAACCCGAGAAGCTTGCCGGAAGGGACTCCAAACACACACTTCTCGGGGTTAAGCTTGAGGTTGATCTTGCGCAGATTTGCAAAGGTTTCTTCTAAATCTTGAATCAGAGTTGCCTTGTCCTTGCTCTTGACCACTATGTCATCCATGTAGGCTTCCACATTTCTGTGCATTTGCGGCTCAAAAGCGTCATGGACTACCCTCGCAAATGTTGAACCAGCATTCTTTAAACCGAAGGGCATTCGTACGAAACAGTATGTGCCACATGGGGTGATGAATGCGGTCTTCTCCTCATCCTCTTCTGCCATGAAGATCTGATGGTATCCTGAGTATGCATCAAGAAATGAAAGCAAGTCACATCCGGCCGTGGAGTCAACAATCTGGTCGATGCGCGGCAAGGGAAATGGGTCTTTGGGACAAGCTTTATTGACATCGGTAAAGTCGATACAAAGCCTCCATTTCCCGTTTGCCTTACGCACGACTACAGGATTGGCCAACCACGTAGGATGGAGCACTCCTCTGACAAGGCCTGCTGCTTCCAATTTCTTGATTTCTTCTGCAATGAATTCTTGGCGCTCCACTGCCTGCTTCCTGACTTTCTGCTTGACGGGCCGCGCGTGAGGACAGACGGCAAGATGGTGCTCGATTACTTTCCTGGGAACACCGGGGATGTCAGACGGTTGCCACGCAAATACATCGACATTCGCCCACAGGAAAGCAATGAGCGTGCTTTCCTATTTAGGGTCGAGAGTGGCACTGATGGTGAAGGTACCACTAGTGCCATCCTCCTTGGCGGACACCCTCTTGGTCTCTGGTGGAGCTGCCATTGTCTTCTTACACTTGCCGGTGGAGTTCGATGGTGCGTCCTCGACGGTAGCGCAGCACTCCGAAGAGGTGCGCTTGTCGGAATGGGCATCATAACTCTTGCCGGACTTGGTCTTCTTCTTCGCCCCGGGAGCTTCAACGGCAAGTGACTTGCGATCTGTTGCGGCTGCTGCTTCCCGGTAGATCTTGTCGGCACAGATAAGAGCATCCTTCTTGTCGCCAGGGACAGAGATGACACTTACCGGGCCTCGCATCTTCAGTATGTTGTATGCATAATGAGAGGCTGCCATGAATTTGGCGAGTGCTGGACGGCCTAGTATCCCATTGTAAGGTAATGGAAAATCAGCAACGTCAAAAGTGACCCTCTCAGTCCTGAAGTTCAACTCGCTGCCAAATGTCACCGGCAACGTGATCTTTCCCTTCGGCTTGCTTCTTCCCGGATTGATTCCTTGGAATGTGCCGGTCTCTTCGAGCTCGCCATCAGGGATCTGGAGTTTCTGGATTACTGCGGAGGAGATCAGGTTCAAGCCGGCCCCGCCGTCAACTAGCATCTTAGTGACCTTGAGGTTGCGGATAGTTGGTGAAACCAACATCGGCAAGCACCCGACCGCAGTTATGCGATCAGGGTGGTCCTCAATATCAAAGATGATAGGCGTGCTGGACCATTTCAGAGGCTTGCGTGACTCGATGAGTGGTTCTGCTGCATTGACTTCCCGCACCCACTGTTTGAGCTGGCGGTGTGAAGTATGCACAGAAGCACCACCGTCAACGCACGGGACCTCTGTGGCTTTCTGGAACTCCTGCTCATCGGTCTCGTCATCATCCATATCTTCATCGTCGTCGTCATCTTCATCCTTGTCGTGGCCGCGGGGAGGTCTATCTCCTTGCCGCTGCTTGGCCTTGCCGCGGCGTCCTCCTCGGCCGGGACGTTTCTTGCCGGCTCCTCCAGCACCTTCCTGGGCTTTCTCTTTGTCGCGTCGCTCGTATTCAGCCTTTTGCTGCTCAACAAGCTGCTCGACCTTCTTGCAGCTCTGGAGGTCATGGCCCTTGGTGCGGTGGATCTTGCAGTACTGCTTGTTGGTGCTGTCCTGCTTGTCGGCGACCGCCATAGCCTGGTGGTTGGTGCCCGCGGCAATCTCCTTGCCAGAGCTACCAGCTTTGGCTTTCTTGCCGGACTGCTCAACGACTAGCACCTCTTTGCCTTTCTTCTTTCTGTTGTTCCGTCGCCGGTTTTTCCTTGCCGGGGCGGTCTCCTCACTATCAGATCCTCCTGCTCCTATATTCTCTCCGGGGAGTTTCCTCCCTTCCTCAGCACGTGCACACTTGTCGGCCAGGGCATATAGCTCACTGACGTCTCTGATCTTGCACATCGCCATCTTCTCCCGCATCCTGCGGTTTCGCACGTTCTGATGGAACGCGCTGATTACCGCGGCAGGGTGGACATCTGGGATGTTGTTCTGCACACGGCTGAATCTCTGAATGTACTTGCGCAGGGGCTCTCCTTCCTTCTGGGAAAGCAGATGAAGATCGCTCTCTTGGCCATGAGGCTTGTGGCCGCCTGTAAAGGCGCCGACAAACTGATGGCATAGATCTGCCCAGGAGGATATGGAGTTGTCCGGCAAGTGGATGAGCCAGGATCTGACATTGGGCTTGAGCACCAGCGGGAAGTAGTTGGCAAGGATCTTGTCGTCTCGTCCCCCGGCAGCTTGCACCGCGATGGTGTAGATGCTGAGCAACTCCGACGGATGCGACTTGCCGTCGTACTTCTCTAGCACGTCTGGCTTGAAATTCCTCGTGCTGGGCCACTGGACTTGCCGTAGCTCACGAGTGAACGCAGGGCAACCTACCGCGTACGGCAAGTCGCCTGGTTCCCCTGGTGCATGCATGTCAACAGAGGGCCCAGCGCGCTGGTCTGATTGACGTCGCGCTTCTCTTTGGCGCTCGATGCGAGTACGAGCGTCTTCTTGCTGTGGTTCGTGAAGAACTTGGCGCTGATCGCGACGAGCTCGTGGATCCGATGATGCGGTGGAGTCGCTGTCGAGGTGGATCCGGCGGGTCGGCGATCTTGGCCTTCGGGGTGGAGAGTGCATGGTGGCTGCACCTCCACCGGTTTCGTCGCCACCGGCTCGTGCCTGGCAGTCCTGCCGCGGCCGCGATGTACTCGGCTGCCGTGGAGTGTCGCCGTTGGCGAAGCCGATGAGACTTTGAATAGTGGCCCTCCATCTTGTCTTCCGTTGGAGCGTAATCCAGGAGCAGTTGAGCTTGCGCCAAAGCTTCTGCTGGAGTGGTGGGTGGCAGTGGCGAACGGTGCGAGGAGCGGGATATGCTCAGACTTCTAACTATGTTAGAAGGAGCAGTATCCCGTCCAGGCAACCGTGTCTCGCTCGTGTCAGCATGTTGGCGTGCATGCTGGTCTTGAGCACCCCGAGATCCACAAGCTCAATCTTGGCCCAACAGACGTATGGTACTGCGAGTACCATGACACTGTCGGTCCTGCGCCTCCTAAGATGGGCGCGAAACATGTACGGACGCCGAGGTCTGCGCAGCCTTGTCCTTGGACCTGGCAGCATCGTGAGCTCCCTCGTGGATGTCCGTTCTTCCGCCGGCGTCTACCCCACCACTCATTTGCTCTGGTGGTGGTGGGATCGACGTGGACGGAACAGCTGCCGCCGAAGTCTTCTTCTTCGGTGGCATGTCGATGAAGAAGATGAAGATCTAGCTCGTGTGAATCGCCAGATCAGGTTCACACAACCTCGACGACCCCTACCTGGCGCGCCAAAGATGTCGGGGAGGCTGATCCATGAACACCTATGGGGACCGGCGGACCGGGCCCCTTTCGGTTCGGCGGGGGGCGGAGATCGCACGAAGAGCAGATTGAGGCGAAGCACACGAGCCGTTTACCCAGCTTCGGAGCTCTCCGGAGAGATAATACTCCTACTGCTGCTTGTCCGATTGTATTGAGTTCTTGCTCGGGAGTGCTGAGTGCTACAGTACACACGAGCTGCTAACGAGACCGAGTGTGAGTGTTTTCTGGTTTCCAGCCGAACGAACCCCCACCCCTCTCTATGTTGCGCATGGGCCTCCTTTTATATGCTCAAGGGGTCACCGACAGGTGGCAACACAGACAAGGGCAAAAATGGAAAAGTAGTTGTGGTTGGTACAACAACCTGTACAGTGTATCATACCTAACCCTGACGGCAGGGGACAAAGGCATTAAATGCCCTTCTGCGTCGCCCAAATAGTGCAAACAGGGACCGTCAGGGACGCCACCGCTTGCCATGATGGCAATCTTGTCAGCGTCGCTCGCCACCTCGCACCGCTGGCTGCACAGCCTCTTGCCACGCGCGCCTGGAAAGACCCCAAGGCGACATGTTGGTAGATGTGCTGGAGCGTGGGTACAGTGTGGTAGCCTGCCGCGACAAGCGCCTTTCCGCGGCCATTGTCTTGCCGCGTCCGGAAGCTTGTCGCTCGCCGGGCCTTGCCGGGACGTGCGACGCGTCGCGGCAAGTTCCTTGAAATGCCTTGGTTGGCCTTCCCGGCAAGCTCCTCTTGCCGGGGCCTTGTCTCCTTGGCTTAAATAGTTTGTTCTTGAATGGCTCCGAAGGAACCACGGAGGGCCTTGGCAGTCACTCGGCAAGCCTTGCCGCGGGGCGCTGCAACTGCCCGTGCACAAGTTCGGGATACTAGGGTACCCCTACTATAGTACACCGACACCGGGCCGATATAGCTACCAGGTATCCAAGCTTAAAAGAAGATGGCACTCCCTTTGAGAAGAAAGACTTTGCTGCCTGCGTGAAGGAGATACGTCCCTTGGCCACCCTGATTGCTAATGAGATAGATCTTTCAACATACCAACCGGCTTATGAGATGGAGAATCAGAAGCTGCCCACGCTGGCTTATAAAGTGATGGATCTAATTCCCCCAATCCATAAGCACACTTTCTCTCCTGAAGTTGAACTGTCCGAACTTATAGATGACGAAGCTGAATTCCACGCCTTGTGTGACATTGATTGGTCATCGCCAAACTTCTAGGCAGCAGAGGAGGACGAAGAACCAGAGAAGGATGATCCAGGAGCTTCAAGCTGTCAAGGCCAAGAAAATTGATCCCATGGGCGGTTCATATATTTGATCTTCTGAAAACACTTAAGCACTTTGGCTCATTGAGTCATGTAATAGGCTAGTAGAAACTTTGCTCTATTGTGTCATCGTGCACGTTTTGTGTTTTGCCCAACACTATTTGATCTGCCACTGGAGAACTATCATCTTACACTTATGATGATATTGAGTTATGCACATGAGATTTAGTACTATCCTGCACAGAAACAGATCACAAGAGCCCTGGCGGTTTACCGCAGGCTGGGTCATAATATCCCATATAAAACCATTGATGATTAAAACAATTTATAGGCAGGGCCAGTTTAATCATAATTAGATATAATTATAACAAAAAAATATCACCTGTAATATTGAATCGGACTGCTAGCTTATGATACCCGTGCAGTAAGGGTGATAACCCAAATCTTAGAAGCCAATACTTCCAAGTATTTAATATCATCATAAACTGGCGACTTGCCGTCCAAAGCCAGGTCGGGTTAACAGAAACCACGGATATGCTTCAAATATGAGCCGTGAGAATTGAGGCTACATGGCCTGAATCACTGTAAACCATTAAATATGGTACCAAGATGAACCCAAAAAATGTTCAAAAAACAAGTCAAAGCAAAAAACGAGGCTTTCGTAGGCTTCCAAGCCTAAATCTCCAATGCTTTCATGGGCCGTCAAGCCACTGAGTTAACCTTTTACACTTTGTGAAACCGGCCACACATGACCACTGTTCTAACCTTGACAAGTTCAGGGTCTATGTAAGAATGACTGTCAAGAGTACAGCTTGTCATTCCAGGATTACCCGGGTGGAGTGGCAGTTTCTACAAAGCAGGAGAACCCGGAAGGTTTTGGTGAATACACCTGGTGTTCCAAACCAGCTCACAATGGTAGTAACGCTATGTTCTCTTTAGTGAATACACCTATGTTTGAACAGGAAGCCCCCAAGTGCTTTGTGGTGATGCGCCGATCAAGATGGATATTCACAGCCATCTTCTCTTTGGTGAATACACCTATGTTTGAACAGGAAGCCCCCAAGGGACCTTTGAAAGTTTGGCCTTGAGCCGATCAATAGGGATATTCATTGCTATGTTCTCTTTGGTGAATACACCTATGTTTGAACAGGAAGCCCCTAAGTGACCTTTTTTTAAAATTATGGCATTGCACCGATCAAGAGGGATATTCACAGCTGTGTTCTCTTTGGTGAATACACCTATGTTTGAACAGGAAGCCCCCAAATGACCTTTTTGTGATGAAAAAGACTCATTATCCTTGGAGATGAAATGACAAAGGCCCTGCTTTATCAGGGATGCTGGCTTTATTATAAACATCATAATATATACATTGTCAAAATATGTACATCATTAGAGCCGGTGGCTCACGTGTAGTAAGGCAAAAGATGAGCAATATTCCATGGCCGGCGGGTCTCCTCCTCCGACTTACGTGAGTCCTTGTGGTCTCGAATATCGATAAGGTAGTATGACCCATTGTTCAGATTTTTGCTGACCACAAAGGTCCCTTCCCAAGGTGGGGATAACTTGTGCATATCAGATTGATCCTGGATAAGCCGGAGCACCAAGTCACCTTGTTGAAAGGTTCTGGTCTTAAACTGGCGGTTGTGATAATGGCGTAGATCTTGTTGGTAAATCGCCGAGTGAGCCGCCGCAAGGTCATGCTCCTCATCTAATAGGTCAAGTGCGTCCTGACATGCATTTTCATTATCAGCTTCAACATAAGCCGCCACGCGGGGCGAGTCGTGATGGATGTCACTAGGGAGAAGCGCCTCTGCTCCGTAAACCATGAAGAAAGGCGTGTAACCCGTAGATCTATTGGGGTAGTATTGATACTCCATAGCACTAAAGGTAACTCCTCCACCCAACAACTCGGCGTCCTTTGCAAAGGAACCATAAGCTGGGTCTTGATGCCTCTCAAAATTTCTTGATTGGCTCTTTCAGCTTGACCATTAGACTGGGGGTGAGCTACTGATGACACATCAAATCGAATATGCTGACGTTGACAAAACTCTTTCATAGCACCCTCGGACAGATTAGTGTCATTATCAGTTATAATGTTGTGGGGGAAAACCAAAGTGAAAAATCACCTTTTTGATGAATTGAACCGCTGTGGCCGCATCAAACTTACTGACCGGTTCTGCTTCCACCCACTTTGTGAATTTGTCAACCGCCACCAAAAGGTGGGTCTTTTTGTCCTTGGACTTTTTAAAAGGCCCAACCATATCTAGCCCCCAAACTGCAAATGGCCAAGTAATTAGAATCATCCTCAACTCTTGAGCCGACACGTGAGCTCGCCGTGAAAATTTCTAACAACTGTCACATTTACTGACCAAATTCTCTGCATCCGCATGAGCTGTCAGCTAATAAAATCCATGACGAAAAGCTTTAGCCACGAGAGATTTTGAACCGGCATGATGACCACAATCTCCTTCATGAATCTTGCGAAGAATTTCATGGCTCTCTTTAGGAGAGATGCAACATTGAAACACCCAAGTAACACTACAATGGTGCAGCTCTCCTTTAACAATTGTCATTGACTTAGACCGTCAGTTTATTTGTCACGCCAAAGTTTCATCCTCAAGTAACTCGCCCCGGGTCATATAAGCCAAATATGGAACTGTCCAATCAGGAATAGCGTGAAGAGCCGCCAACAATTGTGCATCCGGGTCAGGAATAGCCAGATCTTACTCTGTAGGTAATTTGACAGAAGGGTTATGCAGGATATCTAAGAAAGTGTTAGGTGGCACCGGCTTATGCTGGGACCCTAACCGGCTTAAGGCGTCAGTCGCCTCATTTTTTCTGTGATCAATGTGTTCCACTTGATAACCCTTGAAGGTCCCAACAATAGCATCAACCTCGCGACGATAAGCCGCCATGAGTGGATCCTTAGAATCCCATTTGCCTGAAACTTGCTGAGCCACCAAGTCTGAGTCGCTGAAACATCTCACCCGGTTTAAATTCATCTCCTTAGCCATCCGAAGACCATGGAGTGAGGATTCATACTCAGCTACATTATTCGTACAGGGAAACATCACCCTTAAAACATAACAAAACTTCTCACCTTGAGGGGAAGCTAAGACAACTCCGGCCCCTGAGCCCTCCAATTGCCTGGACCCATCAAAGCGAATATTCCAATATGTGTTATCTCGCTTCTCTTCAGGCATTTGCAACTCTGTCCAGTCATTGATGAAATCCACAAGTGCTTGAGACTTGATGGCCGTGTGAGGCATATACTTCAAACCATGAGGTCCAAGCTCAATGGCCCACTTGGCTATCCAACCTGTAGCTTCTCTGTTTTGAATAATATCCCGTAAGGGAGGAGAACTAACCACAGTGATGGGATGACCCAAAAAATATTGCTTCAGCTTCCGACTGGCCATGAACACCCCATAAACGAGCTTCTGCCAGTGTGGATACCTCTGCTTGGACTCAGTGAGTACTTCACTAATATAGTAAACTGGCCGTTGAACCAGATATTCCTTGCCTGCTTCCTTCCGTTCCACCACAACAGCTACACTAACAGCTTCGGCGTTAGCAGCCACATATAATAACAATAGCTCCTTATCAATAGGAGCAGCAAGGACTGGCGGCTCAGCTAGCTGTTTCTTCAAAGCTTCAAACGCGTCATTAGCAGCATCACTCCAGACAAAGTGATCTATTTTATTCATCATCTTCCACTACTTGTTCTCGACGACAAAGTCCTCGATACTCCTAAACGGAACCCCGGGTAGGCAATTCTTCTGTAAGAGAGGGGTGCGCTAGGGGGATCCGCTGTCCCCCCTCATCTTCGTCTTGGCAGCTGACCTTCTTCAGGCAGCCATCAATGACGCTTATAGGAGGGGAGAGCTCGAGCTGCCCATGCCCATCGTGGAGAGTGACTACCCCGTGATTCAATACGTGGATGATACGATCTTAGTGATGCCAGCTGACCAAGCGCAAGCGGAGACGATCAAACGCATTCTTCAGGACTACGCATCCTCCATAGGTTTGCACATCAAATTTCATAAATCGACTCTGATGACTGTCAACATGGCGGTCGACGGGACGGAACGACTGGCTGAGGTTTTTGGGTGCAAGGTTGGAGAGACGTCGTTCACGTACCTTGGCATGCCTATGGGCACGGCTAAACCCATAGTCTCTGACCTGATGCCGCTTGTGGCTTCGGTCAAGCGTAGGTTGTCCATGGCGGCGTCACTGCTGGACCTTGGGTCAAAGTTTACCTTAGTCAACTCGGTGGTCACGTCCCTCGCGATCTATGCTATGTGCTCGATCAGGCTGGCGCCGAAGATCCTGGAACACCTTGACAAACTAAGGAGATACTATCTCTGGGCGAAGGAAACAGATGATGGCCACAAAACTATGTCCATGGTGGCTTGGACCCTTGTCTGTCGCCCTAAAGAGAAAGGTGGGTTGGGGATAATTAATCTTCAAATTCAGAACCAAGGCCTGCTACTCAAGCAACTACACAAATTTTACAATCGATGTGATGTGCCGTGGGTTAACCTAATTTGGTCCAAATACTATGAGGGTTTGGTGCCCCATGCAGCTGATCAGTGCGGGTCATTCTGGTGGCGCGATGTCATGCAACTCGCTCCAACCTACAGAGGGGTTACGTCGGTTGAGGTTCAGGACGGGAGCACAGTGCTATTTTGGAAGGATCTGTGGCACAACTGCGTCCTCGGTGATAGCCACCCCAGGCTGTTCTCCTTTGCGACTGACGAAGATGTCTCGGTGCAAGTGCTACTAACAGCACCTACACTTGGGCGAAATTTTTAGTTGCCGCTCTCGACGCAAGCCAGGGAAGAGCTGCAAGATCTTCAATGCAGTTTGGCCTCCACAGAGCTCGCTGAAGCCCGGGACGTCTGGAGATGCACCTAGGGGGGCACGGGATTCAGTCCTAAGAAGTACTACGATCATTGCTTTCGTGAGGTGGTGGTGGACGATGCTTTCAAATGGATCTGGAATTCAAAATGCACTAATAAATGGAGGGTTTTTGCATGGCTCCTTCTAGCGGACAGACTGTATACCAGGAACATGCTAAAGAGGAGAGGCATGAAGCTGCGTGATGACATGTACACTTGCCTCCTCTGTGATGACCCGCCCGAAGAAATGGTTGAGCATCTTTTCTTCCATTGTCCGTTCGGTAGGGTTTGCTGGATACAACTGGGGATCGATTGGATGAGCGGCGGTAACAGGCTCCAACTTGTGCATGAGGAAAGAGCCAGGTGGGCGAACCCTATGTTTATGGACATATTCATCATTTTGTCCTGGAGCATTTGGAAGGAACGCAACAACAGACACTTCAAGGGGGTGCTGCCTACGTTCGAGGGCTGGCTCCTCAGGTTCAAGACCGATTTTCATATGATGAGATACAGGGTCAGGGAGGCTTTGGTGCCGTTCGTGGACAGCTTTTTCACTTCTATCTAGCTTGCCAAACAGAACACTACTTTGTGTTGTATTTTGTCCCTCTACTCTAATTCCTCTCTAGTGGTGAGGGCTTAACATACCCATCCTAATGTAACACCACAGAGTTGTACATGTACATTTGTATTGAGTTAACTTGAAGTCAGTGAGGGGCTGCCCTCACTGTCCTAAGCTTTCAAAAAAATACGACCCGCCAGACGTTGAACATCATTGATACACACCGACTTTGCCAAGGAGGTAATGGCCTTGATCTTCTCCGTGTTAGCTTCAATTCCTCCATTAGAAACCAGAAAACCCAAAAGCTTGCTTGCTGGCACACCAAAAACACACTTGGCCGGGTTAAGCATCACCTTGTAGACCCAGAGATTGTTGAAGGTCTCCTTCAAATCATCTTTCAAAGTTTCCTTCTCTCTGGATTTCACCACAATATCATCCACATAAGCATGAACATTGCGCCCAATCTGACTATGAAGACAATTCTGCACACATTGCTGGTAAGTCGCCTGGGCACTCTTGAGCCCAAAAGGCATAGACACATAGCAGAAGGCTCCAAAGGGAGTGATAAAAGCTGTCTTCTTCTGGTCCTTAACTGCCATGTTGATCTGATGATAACCAGAATAAGCATCCAAAAACACAAATGCTCACAACCCGTCGTAGCATCAATGATTTGATCAATATGAGGGAGAGCAAAAGGATCAGCCGGACATGCCTTGTTTAAGCCCGTGTAGTCCACATATGCCAAGTGCCATTCTTCTTAAGCACCAGCACCAGATTAGCCAACCACTCAGGATGAAAGACTTCAACAATGAACCCAGCTGCCAAGAGCCAGGACACTTCTTCACCAATGGCCTTATGCCTCTCCTCTTTCAAGCGACGAAGGAATTGCTTGACCGGTTTAAACTTCTGATCAATATTAAGAGTGTGCTCAGCAAGTTACCTCATTACACCCAGCATATCAGAAGGTTTCCATGCAAAGACGTCCTGGTTCTCATGAATGAACTCGATGAGCGCGCTTTCCTGTTTTGGATCCAGGTTAGCATTGATACTGAACTGCAAGGATGAATCGCCAGGAACAAAGTCAACTAGCTTAGTGTCATCGGCCAACTTAAACTTCAACACCGGATCATGCTCTGTGGTTGGCTTTTTCAAGGATGTCATATCTGCTGGATCAACATTGTCTTTGTAGAAATTCAATTCCTTTGTTGCACAGACAGATTCAGCATAAGCAGCGTCACCTTCTTCACACGCCAAAGCTATTGTCCGACTTCCATGCACTGTGATGGTCCCTATGTAACCCAGCATCTTGAGCTACAGATAAACATAACAAGGTCGTGCCATGAACTTGGCATAAGCCGGCCGTCCAAACAGAGCATGATACGGGCTTCTAATCTTGACCACTTCGAAGGTTAATCTGTCAGCCCTGGAATCATGTTCATCCCCAAAGGCTACCTCTAGATCGATCTTTCCTATAGGATACGCCATCTTACCAGGCACCACTCCATGGAAAACAGTATTGGACGGCTTAAGACTTCTATCAGTCAACCCCATGCGATGGAAAGTATCATAATAAAGGCTATTAATGCTGCTTCCCCCGTCCATTAGTACCTTAGTGAATTTGTATCCACCAACTTGAGGCACCACCACCAAAGCCAAGTGACCTGGATTATCAACTCGGGGAAGGTGATCCTCTCGACTCTGCATAATGGGTTGCTCAGACCATCGCAAGTAATGGGGAACTGCCGGCTCAACGGCGTTCACCGCCCTTTTATGGAGCATGTGATCCTGCTTGAATAAAATTGTGGTGAAGACGTGGTACTGCCCGCTATTCAACTGCTTCGGATGGATTTGATATCCAGACTGCTGCTGCTGTTGACCCCCCTGACCGGATTGTTGATTGTAACCACCCTGATTACCTTGATGGTTTTGGTGACCCTGGAAGCCGGAACTAGAACCGCCACCACCGTAACCCGGGCCATGAGAACCGCCACCACCAGAACCTGAGCCGCCGCAGGCCCATGATTGTTCTGGAATACATCAGAATTTTTGAACTCCCTCATAATTTGACAATCTTTCCAAAGGTGACTGGATGGCCTTTCCTTCGTGTCATGCTTTGGGATGGGCTGATTTACCAACTGCTCAAGATTGAGACCTGATCCACCTGTCCGAGGAGGTGGCTTCCCCTTACAATGTTGACCATTATTCTGTGTATTGGTATTGGCCACAAAATCTGAATTACTAGCAGCCTTGCGCTTACCGTTACCCCTGACTTGCCGGGTTATGCTGCTGACCCTTGGTGTTGCCACTCTTCTTTCCCTTTCCCAGCTTTTCATCATCAGACTCGGGGTCCTTGGTACTATCAGAGTCGGCATATTTAATTAGAGCCGCCATCAGTATCATTGCAATGGCGCTTGAGCCGCCCTAGCTTCTATTTGAGAGGCAAAAAACGGCAGTTCTTCTCTAACATTAGGACTGCAGAGTAGGCATTGATGTTCTCCGATGAGTGTAGGATAGCCTTGACCAGGTGCAACCAATGGGTCGTTGACTCGCCCTCTTTTTGGGCGCAAGCATCCAAATCCACAATCGACATGGGTTGTTTGCACGTATCTTTAAAGTTCTGGATAAACCGGGCTTTTATCTCATCCCATGACCCGATGGAATTGGCAGGCAACCCTTTTAAGCAAGTACGGGCCATCCCATCCAGCATCATGGTGAAGTATTTGGCGCACGCAACATCGTTGACCTCCAACAGTTCCATGGCCATCTCATAACTCTCAATCCACGCCTCAGGGGGTAAGTCGGCTGTGTAGTTAGGCACCTTACGAGGTCCTTTGAAATCCTTGGGCAGACGCACATTACGCAGAGCCGACACTAAACATGGTATACCCGTGGTTCTAGAGGTCACACCTGCCTCCAGCAAAGCCGTCGGATAAACCGGAAGATGTTGATGAGCCACCTGCTGAGCCGCCTGCTCAGCTTCTCGACGTGCCCTATCCTGATCGACCAAACCATGAGTACCATCACGCACCAGGTCAAGCCCACGCGGCTAGTTACGGTGCGAGTCATTGCTTGAAATGACCGCTGAGTCCATGTGTCTGCTATAACCCCGGCTTGGGAGAGGGGTCAAATGAATCCTCTCTCGACTGTAAGAATATGCCTCCTGCTGTACTATTGCTGTTTGAAGAAGCTCTCTAGCCATCCGTATTTCAACCGCCGCTGGATAATCGCCTTCAACTGGGAGAGCCACCAATCGTATCGCCGCAGCGATCATATTATCCAAAGGGTTGGAATAATGGCCCGGTGGTGTCGGCACATACTAAGGCGGTGTATTATTTTGACGAGATGGCTCCGTCGTGCCTGGTTGAGCCGGCGCTCCATCCCCACGTGCTTCAACCCGGTTTTTCTCTGGTTGGTTACTGGTCCCCTCTCCAGGCATGCAAAGAGGTTCCTTGCCTCGTAAACCAGTGGGAGACGACTCCGGTGCCTTCTTCTCATGATTTTGTTTGAGGCGTTCTGATCCAATGGGAGCCGGAAGGAATTAGGATGGATCTGTTGTGCCTAAGCATCCAAAACAGCTCACTCCACCGTCATCCTAGCGTCCTCCGCCGCTAGGTCTTCCTTGGCTTGCGCTACCTCGTCACGTAGTTTTGCAATTTCCGCGTTATGCTGAACTTGATTCGTCGGGTTAACCTCTGCTGTTAACAAGGTTGTCAGTTTATCCAGCAAATTAGTCAAAACCTAAGCCGGCAGGCGCACAGGGCCTCCTGCCCCAGCTACCATCGCTGTCGCTGAGCCGGAGAACATTGCTACCGCAGTTGAAGAATTCTGCCCAGGCTGTGTACCGGCCATGAAGATTGTGTCCCTGTTCGGTGGCTCATAGGGGTCCGGAATACTGTCGCCATCGGAACAGCCCCCAAGCCTGCAGTCTTGCAGTTGATACAATGAAGTAGTCTCACCCGTGGACGACTCACCATCAGAATAGATGGCCGTCTCACCGCTAGACACAGATCCTTCCTCAAATTCCGCCCCATGGATGAATCTCACGAAAGCACGCTTCATGACGTGCTGAACTCGGGCGAGTCATGCACGCTGAGCCATGTCGATGATGTCGGTGCAGATGTCCGTCTTAGGGCCCAGCTCGCCGATCTTGCCAATGAATATGTGAATTCCGCCGAAGGGGACCCGGTACTCGTACTCAATTGAGCCGGCTTCGGGGCCCCAGCCTGCATCGTCGATGTAGAGCTTGTCGTGACAACTCTTGGTCATCCAGCCCACATTGTATCCCTTGATCCCTTCGAAGCCTCCCTTCAAGAACTCGAAACCACCAAGCGAAGGCCCCATGGTGGGTGTCAACTGTCATGGAATTGTCACGACAGATGTCCTAGGTTACGGACTTAGTCATGGATCCATCACAACTAGGTTATCTTAAAGGGGTTAAATGGGACAAAGGACACAGATAATTTATACTGGTTCAGCCCCTTGCGGTGAAGGTAAAGGCCTAATCCACTTTGAGGTAGTATTGCTTATGTCTCGATTACTAGGGAGCGAATACGCTTGACCTAGCTTTCAATCTCTTGTTTCTTGCCCTGAAGCGCCACCGGGTCGTCCCTTTATATACACAGGTTGACGCCCAGCGGCTCACGGAGTTCCGACCGGCTCATAGACAAGGTGTCCGGCTCCTAAATATACTTGCTTACAATATAATTTGTACATATGGCGATTTACCCCTATGGGCCTTAAGTTGCTCTTGGGCCTTGGGCCCTTGTTTCATGAACCGCCATCTTCAATATCCTCATGGGCTTCGTATTGATGAACCGTCATAGGTATAAGCCGGCCCCTCCTGGGTGGGTCATACCTAATAGTCACATCCCCAACTGGTGCCATCCATACCAACACTTTCCAAGGAATTTATTATTTGGCAACATACAGTACATTCATTTTCCATTTCGGGACTAGGCATCCCTAATTCCTTTGTCGTACTCTCGTGCAATGACAAGTGAATAAACACTCATCTTGAGAATAACACATCTAGCATGGAAAAATATCAGCCACCCCGTACCATTTCATGAGTGGTACGAGCACACAAAAGAGAAATTTATTTCGAAAATTAGAGATGCCACATACAATTTTTCTTACAACGGCACGTAAATACCGCATATAGGTAGGTATAGTGGACTCATGTGGAAAAATTGGGTTTAAGGATTTTGGATGCACAAATAGTGATCATACTTAGTGCAAATGAAGGCTAGCAAAAGATTGACAAGCATCCAACCAAGAAACGAAAAATATCATAAGCGAGCATTAAGCACAACTAACACCGAATAATGCACCACAAGTAGGATGTAATTTCATTGCATAACTATTGACTTTCGTGCTTGCATAGGGAATCACAAACATTAACACCAATATTATTACTAAAGCATAATTACTCATCAACATGACTCACATATTATATCAACATACCGCAAAAATATTACAAGGAATCAAGTTTATTTTTTCCAATGATCTTCATGAAAGTTTTTATTATACCCCCCTTGAATATCATTCACTTTGGGACTAATTTCATATGTTGCTTTTGATAGCCCAAACAAATCTAAGTGAAGAACATGAGCATACAAATTTTCTTCTCTCAAAATAATTTAAGAGAAGCAAGAGAGAATTTCTTAAAAAAAATTATAACTCTCAAATAAATCTAAGTGAAGCATGAGAGCATTTCTTCAAAAAATACAAAGCACACCATGCTCAAAAAGATATAAGTGAAGTACTAGAGCAATTCCATATCTCATAAAGATTTAAGTGATGCATAGAGAGCAATTCTAACAAGTCATAGCATATTTTTGGGTCCCTCAAATAGGTGTGTCTAGCAAGGATAGGCGACTTAAAATAAAAAGAAAAACAAGCAAAGACACATATCATACAAGACGCTCCAAGAAAAACTCATGATATTTGACGAATAAAAATATAGCTCCAAGTAAAATACCGACGGTCTATAGAAGAAAGAGGGGCTGCCACTCGGGGCATCCCCAAGCTTAGTTGCTTGCTTCTCATTTAGATAATATCTTGGGATGCCATGGGGCATCCCCAAGCTTAGTTTCTTGTTACTCCTTATTCGTTCATCCATCGTGATCTCACCCAAAGCTTGAAAACTTCAATCACACAAAACTCAACAAAACCTTCGTGAGACTCGTTAGTATAACAAAGCAAATCACTAATCTAAGTACTATTGAAAACCCATTCATATTTTATTTTTGCATGATATCTACTGTATTCCAACTTTACTATAGCTTATACCCTCTAATACAACTCATAGATTCATCAAAATAAGAACACAACGCAAAGAAAACAGAATCTGTCAAAAACAGAATAGTCTATAGTAGTCAGAGAACTTCGTATACTTCTGGAGCTCCAAAAATTATGAACAATTAGGATAACGTGAGAAATTTATATATTAACCTTGTGTAAGAAAGTCATAGCAAAATCATGTTTCTGTGATTTATGAAAATTATTTTACTGAGCGCAAAAGTTTATGTTTTTCAACAAGATCAAATCAACTATCACCCAACATGATCCCAAAGGCCTTGCTTGGTACAAACACTAACTAAAACACAAAAATAACAATCATAACAGAGGAATAATTGTGAAACACTCCAGAACAGAAAGAAAAAGACAAAAATAAATTTTATTCATTGGGTTGCCTCCCAACAAGCGCTATCATTTTATGCCCCTAGCTAGGCATAATATTTCAATGATGCTCACATCAAAGTTAGTAACTGAAACACAAAGAGAGCATCATGTAATATGTGAAAAACACATTTAAGTCTAGCATACTTCCTATGCATAGTAATTTTATAAGAAAAGAAATTTTCAAGACAAGAAATTTCTTGCATATGCAAAGAAGAGGAATAAAACATTGACGATCTCAATATAACGAGCGGTAATCTAGTAACAAGAAAATTTCTACAACCACATTTTCCTCTCTCATAATAATTACATGTGGGATCTTATTCAAATTCAACAATATAATTATCATGTAAAATATTCTCTTCACGATCCACATGCATGCAAAATTGAAACCCTTCCAAAATAGTGGGCTTATCATCAAATAAAGTCATGACCTCTCCGAACCCACTTTTGTCAAAAATTACATAAGATTGAACACCCTCCAAATATGTGGGATTGTTTTTACCTAGAGTCGATGCTCTTCCAAACCAACTTTCAATATTATTGCAAACATTATTATCAATTTCATATTCATCATGAGGCTTAAATAATTTTTCAAGATCATAAGAAGAATCACCCCAATCATGATCATTACAATAAGTAGTGGACATATCAAAATTAGCATCCCCAAGCTTGGGGTTTGGCATGTAATTAACACAATTGACATTAATAGAATTTATAATAGCATCTCGCAATCATGCTTTTCATTCAAGGAGCTATCATGAACCATTTATAAATTTCTTTGTTTAACACTTCATCACAATTTTCGGATTCATAGATCTCAAGCAAAACTTCATAAAGATAATCTAGTGAACTCAATTCACTAGCAATTAGTTCATCATAATTGGATCTCCTCAAAAGATTAGCAAGTGGATGAGGATCCATATCATTAGATTATTAGCAAGCAAATATGCAAGAAAATAGAAGGCACATGATAACATAAGTAGAGATAACAAACAAGAGATCTGACGAGAAGAAGGCGAACGAAAAAGAGGGCGAATAAAAAGACAAATTTTTGTGAAGTGGGGGAGAGGAAATGTAGCGACCACGATCCCAATGGACCGAAGTCTTTGTGTTAAGTGTCATCCCTGGATCGGTAATGCTGACACACACAGTACTCGAGGAATTATAACAGAGTTCAATCACACACTTTACATTGAGTCCTCATAAAGAGTATGATTACACAAAAATAGCATGGCTGAAGGCCATCTAAACTAAATAACTGTGGAAGCTTGAAAGGTAAATGAGTCCATCAACTCCAGCGGCATAGCTGAGTGTATGGCAGTGACCTATCGCACCTTATTCGTCGTCTGAGTAGTTTGAAACATGAGACATTGCAGCCGTGTAGGTCAGCACATTGAATATGCTGGCAGAGTTACACTGTAAAGCAATGAATGCAAGAACTATATCTACATGCATATTTTGCTGGTGGAGGCTCTAAGTTTAATATTTTGCATCAAGCTAATTTTTTCCTACAACAAAGGAATAAATTTTATTTACTACAAAGTTATACCAATATTTGAGAAGGTTCCTCCTACTCAAATCCCAACATTAATCAAGTATCATCATTAACCATGATTAACTTATACACTCTGCAGAGGTTGCGCACTTTTCCCCACAAGACCCGGCCGCATCCATGATCAGAAGATCAAGACATAGTATTTCTGAAGCATTAACTCTCTACTCCGGACGGACTGGTACACCTACTTTCCCCTACATCTGCTAGTCCACCTCTTCGAGAGCTCATACAACTTACTCAACTATGCCAGACCCCATAATGGCTCGTGGCTGTACACAAAAGTTTCTAGGAATGAAATATCATATGATCCCTTTCAACTTGGGTGGCGAGCCGAGGAAAAATCACACGGGTACTCCGGGATTTCCCAAATGGACAAACACTGGATTCTCCAGGTGCCCCAACCAATCCACCCAGATGTGTATTAAAGGTGCCACCTTAATGTTATCCAAGATTAATAACTCTCATAACTTCCATGTGTATCACGATCCAATCCGTGTCTACGAGCATGGCTAAGCAATAATAGAGCATAACATACATTCCCGGGATGTTCAAAAGGTATTAGGATCCTACCTCAAGTACTACGACCAAATCACTTGTTCCCAATCCTACTCATGCAAAAATTTGAGGAGCAAAACTAATGCATAGTAAAAGCTGGGTATAGAAAAGTATGATCAAAGTGTAAGTTGCCTTGCTAACAATCTGCAAACTCTAGAGATTCGTAGTAATAAGCTTCGCACTCCGGGTAATCTAGCATAGACAAACAGTAGCATACATAAGCAATCACTCAAACGAAACAGAGAGAAATCGAGAAAAGATCCAAATCAAACTTGAAACAAGCAAATGTCTAAGTTAAACAGAAAACAAAACCTAACAACATAATTTTCAAGTGGATTAGACCTTAACCGTAGGTACATGTGATTAGCTATGATTTGCAAAAAGAAATGACTCAAACGGAGATACGAAACTCAAGATACGAACGAAACAAGATCGTTTACTAATCTAAAATAAACTCAATTTTTAAATTGCCAAAATCATGTTCAAATTCGTTTACTGGAAAGAAGAGATCATTATGAAGATTTAGGCGTTGGTTTCATCTAATTTGAATAAACGAGCAAAAAGTTACGCTAGTTTTAAGATCAGGGGCTAAATCGCAAGAAAACTATTCGCAGATAGGTCCCTGGCCGAAAATTGAAACTAAAAAGAAATCTACGGAACGAATATTCGCTAACAGAACTAAACGAATGAATGTTCGTTAATTAAACTAACCTAATAAAATAAACCGGTTTAAAAATAAACCGAGAAAACCTAAAAAAACAGGACGGTTATCGGCGATTATACCGGTTCGCTAAAAAAATGGCGGCGACGGTTTAGATCGGATTGGCGGCGGCTCCGGCGAGGCAACGGAATGCGGGGCGACGATGTCGAGGGCGGATCAGGCGGCAGCGACGCGTGCAGCGGCGGTGGTGGTGCTCTGCGGCGGTGGTGAGCCAATGAGGAGGAGGTAACGGGGGTGGCGCGGCTCATAAAGGGGTCCCGGGGGGATCCGACTTGGAGGAGGGGTCCGGCGGCGGCGGGGTGTGCCCGGACTCCTTGGAGTGCGGCGGCAGCACAGCTGTACAGCACGGGGAAGGCGGCGCGGACGAGTGGGCTGGCTGGGCCTTCGGCCCAGTTCGGTCCGGAAGTTTTTTTAAATAATTTTGCCGTGAAGAAAAATCCTAATAAATTATAAAAAAAATTATAAAAATTCCAGAAACAATTTTCACCATCTAAACCTAATATTTAGGACAAGATGAACATTTTCTGGACAAAATGCAATTTTCAAAAATGCATGTTTTCTCTAATTCAAATAAAATAGCAAATAAAATACAAATAAAATAATAATTTGATTTTAAAATTTCTTCTCCAATATTTCTCTTCTGTTGAAGAAGTCATATTATCTTCCCTCATTTATTTTTATTGTTAGAAATGATTGGAGAGAAATTATTAAAAATCAAATTGATCCTCTTTTCAAATTTGAACTAAATTCAAATATGAAATATTTGTGAAACCTCCAACTCTCTCCTTGGTTCCTTGAGTTGCTTAAGATTTTTAGGATCACAACCAAAATGCAAAAATAAATATGATATGCATATGATGATCTATGTATAACATCCAAATTGAAAATTGGGATGTTACAATAAAACGAGAGGAAACTTGGCAAATAATGTAAATTGCAAGGAGATGAAATTTGTGATTAGGAACCTGGTATATGTTGACGATGTATCCTCGACAATGGTGCCAGAAATTCCTTTTATGTTGGCTTGAACTACGTCGGTATTTCCCAAAAGAGGAAGAGATGATGCAACATAGCAAAGGTAGGTATTTCCCTCAGTTATTAGACCAAGGTTATCGAACCAGTCGGCGAACCATGCGACACTATGTAAACGTTACCTGCACACAAAGAACAAATATTTGCAACCCGATGTGTTAAGGGGTTGTCAATCCCTTTCAGATAATGGTTCCAGAAATTGTCAAGTTGACGGGATAAAATTGTAGTAGATTGATAAATGTAAATAAAAGAAAATAAAATTCAACGAGGTATTTTTGGGTTTATGGATTAATAGATCTGAACATAAAAGCGAATAAAAATAGATCTCGAAGGAAAATATGATAAAGAAGAGACCCGGGGCCATAGATTTCACTAGTGGCTTCTCTCAAGAAAAATAACATACGGTGGGTAAACAAATTACTGTTGGGCAATTGATAGAACTTCAAATAATCATGATGATATCCAGGCAATGATCATTATATAGGCATCATGTCAAATATTAGTAGATTGACTCCTGCGTGCATCTACTCCTATTACTCCACACATCGACCGCTATCCAACATGCATCTATTGTATTAAGTTCATGGAAAAATAGAGTAATATAATAAGAACGATGACATGATGTAGACAAGATCTATTCATGTAGGAATTAGACCCCATCTTGTTATCCTTAATGGGAACGATACATATGTGTCGGTTCCCCTTCTGTCACTGGGATCAAACACCATAAGATCGAACCCATCTCAAAGCACCTCTTTCCATGGCCAGAAAAATCGATCTAGTTAGCCTAACTAAACAAAAGATTCGAATAAGAAATACGAGGCTATAAGTGATGGAAAAGCTCTCCTTCACCCGACCGATCACTCGCGCTGCATCTGCTAACTCCACGTCCGTCAGATCGTCTGTTGATCGGATGGACGCCAGCCTCCCCGCTTCCACGTGACGCGCGTGCGTTTCTGAAACAGAGCCATTGTTTCAATATTGAAATTCTTGCAACTGACTAACTCTATGGACTCTTGTCTCTGAGAGGGCTAGGGATACGCGGCTGGAATCGGGAGGGAAGTGACGGCAGGCGGGCGGTGGCGGCGGCGGCGCATATCCTCCGCGGTGGTGACGACGACGACGGGTTCGGCGGTGGCCGACAGGTATGGATCATAAAACCCCACCTTCCCCCGAACAAGATGCTCCAGAAGATGGGGGGCAGCCGGAAATTTGCGTGTATTTTCCTGCACTGATTGATTTTGTTTCCCTATTCGATTTCTTGAGCATGCATTTGCTCGAAGGAACGAAATTGCGTCAGAATTGTAGGTTTCCTTGTGCGGATGGATTGTGTTCCTCAACTGTTGATGTGATTCTGTTGTGTCTGTTGTTCTACTAGAAGGCATTCTTTTGGCATCCTGATGAACTGGATTGTTGATTTGGAGCATCTTGTTTGTCTGGTTTTGCTGGCTGAGATGGAAGCATAAACGAGCGAACTTGTTCATTTGTTGCATTGGATATGTGTGTTAGGTTGCTGAAATGGTAGTTCAGTTATTTGTTGCTGCAAATTAGCGGACGTGCTCTCACCTAGTTTGCAGGTTTTTCTTAGAATCAACTCTAGATCTTGGCAATTTGGATGCAAATTATTCTATTTTTACTAGGGAACTGTTAAAAGAAACAAAACATAACCGAAATAGGACCCTCTTAGTTGTGGAACGATTCGCTGGGAGTAGGTGGGACGGTGGGGATGTAAATGGCAAATAAGTGGTGTCCATAAGTCCCGTTTAGTTAGTTTTAGCTACATTCATAGTTCATTTTCCTCAAAAAAAGTTAAATGGCATGTCACCATGATGGAGACGATGGCACGACAAGGAGCAAAGCGGTTGTAGGTAGTTCAGTGGCGTTGTAGGTAGTTCGACGGTGCGACATCGAGTTTCAGGGTAATTTTTTTTAGTTTTTATGCTGGTGAAAATTTGTGCACTAGAGCGCATAGTTTTGAAAACTCATCGGTGTGTTTCTGAATTTCTGGAGCATGCAGTTTCTGTAGGATCCCCTTGTTTCATTTTTTTGAAGCTCATAGTTTATGTTGTGATACAAATTTTTTCACTGGACCCCCTTCTGCTGAAAATTTGTGCACTCGATCCCATTTGTGTGTTTCTGAATTTCTGGAGCGCGCATTTTCTGTAGGATCCCCTTTGTTTTTTTCTGAAGCTCATAGTTTATGTTGTGATGCAAAGAGAACTTAAAGTTGCAGGATCCCATTTTTGTGTAAGTTTCTGAATTTTGGCAGCTCATCGTAGAGGTGCTCCGACGTAGGGAGATGCTCTCGTCGTCGGTGCCGAGGTGGATGATGTAGATGATATAGGTGGTGTTGATGTGTAGATGTGTAGTCGATCCAGTGTTGCAGAATTGTTGATTTGACTTTCAGATGCGCTGCTGGAGCTCATGCTACCCCCTTGATGTGTTGTCGATGATGCTATCCTTTTCTGAATGTTTGTTGCTCAAAACTTCTGTAGCATTTTTTACCTAGAAGTTAGTGATGCAGGATTTTGATGTGTTTGTAAGGAATTAGTGGTACAGACTTGATGTGCTGCAGGAAACTAGCGATGCTGGATTTGATGTGTTTTTCTAATTTTTCTTTTTAGTTCAAAGCTTCTGTAGCTCATGCAGTTATCTAGTTTGTAGTTTCAGAGAAACATATATGTAATTTCAGAGAAACAGTAGCTACATTTCACAGAAAATTACCTTTCTGAAACTAGTTAGTAGGTTATGTTTGTAGGTTATGTTTCCAAAACTACAAGAATGTTTGTACTGCTAGCTTATAGCACAGGAAACTCAGTTTTTGCTTCTGAAAACTACATATATGTTTCTCTAAAATTTAGCTACTGTTTTTCAGTACTTTTCTCTGAAATTTTAGCTCATGTTTATTTGAAATTAGTTGCATTAGGTAATGTTCTTTCAAACGTGCATTTTATTTGCAATTATATATGCAATCTTCAACTTTGCTTCAATACTTTTCATTCTCTGATCAGTAGATATGCATTGCTGATAGTTTCCATGTTTTCATTTTTGCTCTTGTTTCGTAGCATGCCTATCTTCAAAACTCGTTGGTCGGTAAAGCGGTTGCGCGAAATAGCCAATGCCATCAAAGGGAAAAAGAGAGATGTAATAAGCAAGTATAGCTTCGGGGATTTGGTGTTTATATCTGCTTTGGTCCCTCCTCCTGAAGAGCTTCTTGATTTCATTGTTATGAACATTGGCCCTAAGAATCATGTGTTGAAGTATGTAATCTCAGCTTTTTCTTATTTCATTCTGTTGCATAACACCTTTTGTTTTCTTTATTTGCACGACATCTGCTGACTTTTTTTGTGAATTGCAGGATTAATGACCACAGGAGATCCACTTTTTAAGAGACATGGTTAAGAAAATATTCAATGTCCCATCTGGTAGCAGACCGATAGAGTTCGGGAAGAGGGGCAAAGCTGATTTCCGTGAAGTTTATCTAGGCGGGGATAGGGCTCCGATAGCCACCACAGTTACGGTTTTATCAAAATCAGATGATTATGATAGGACACCATCGAGAGGTCATGGGTATTACTGTGCATGGTTTTCGTCCTAACTCCTAGGACAGGAAACATGGTCCCCCTAGATTATCTCTACACCCTACAAGATATGAGTGTGGTCCATAAGTTCGAGTGGGATGAGCATATCCTATGTGATGTGATGAGAGAAGTTAAAAAATACCAGGATAAGAGGAATGAGGGTAAAGTGAAATTTTCATTGGTGGATGTCTACCAATGCTTCCGGTGCACCCCGTTCATTCCTGTAACATCCCACTCCTTTTTTTCTGGAACAACTAACCTTTTTTTGAGGCGTTGATGTTTTCTTTTCTTTTTTCTGTCTTTTTCATTTTGCAGATAATTTACATGGACCATCTTGATGTGCCAAGAGGATGCTTAGTTGATCACACCATCAACTACCCGCTTCCTAGAGCTTGTTTTGTTCATCAAATGGACTTTTATGATGTTGTCACAGTGGACACCCTGGATGATGGGTTTGGGAAGCGTCCAGTAAGTGATTGAAACTGAAAGACTTTGCTTTTTTAGTTTTTATATAGAATAGATTTGTCTGCTGAAATTCTTAATTATTTTTCTCGTTTTTGTAATGCAGTTCAGGACCAGTACACCATACACAGTAGTTAAGTTCATGTCATATATAGATCAGCATCACCAAGGAACCGTCGGTGACCATGTCACGGAGGAGTTACCAGAAATTAGCGACCAAGGGGGTGATGTTGGGGGCACAACACACACTTCAGATGTGCTAGAGAGCTCCCACATGTAAGCAAATGTACATGTGGGATCAGATGCGGGTTCTCAAAGCCCACCTCACGCTGCTGCTGGGGGTACCAATGGCAGCGCAGAGCATGTGCATGAGCCGCCTCCAGCTAACACGGAGAGTGGTGATGTGTGCAGCTCTTTGGAGGAGTGGCTCCATGCATTGCCAACAATCGAGGAGTTAGAGGTGGTTTTTTTTTTCTCGCAGTCCATTTTTTTCTTTTTGCTCATATTTTGCATCTTCGTTTCACTAGCATGTTATAAACAACCACCCCTACCAATCTAATGCCACTATTTTCGTGCATCGCAGTTGCCCCCACACATGCAAGTCATATATAACAAGCACAAAGATATCCATGCCAGAGAACTTAATGTTGCATTCAGCTCATTTGGGGCATGTACTGCAAGCGGATGGGCCTAATGTTGTGTGAGGCACACAAAGCTGAGTGCATGATTCATGAACAGGGAGCTGAAGGTGAGGCATCAATTTCAGTGTACCAGGGGGGACTTTTGATGTAGGCATGTTGATGGGACTGCAACTGAACCTTTTCTGTAACAGCCCAAGCATCCTGAGTAGCCCAACATGCATCCTCGCACACAAGGGACTACATGCATGGATGATGCCACTGCCACTATACCGTCTCCGGAACAACCAAGCAACCAGG
Organism: Triticum dicoccoides; assembly: GCF_002162155.2. NCBI lineage: Eukaryota > Viridiplantae > Streptophyta > Magnoliopsida > Poales > Poaceae > Triticum > Triticum dicoccoides. The sequence goes on along the minus strand of NC_041387.1, from coordinate 345,795,688 downwards.
TGGTGGAAAGAATAGGGATGCAGCCGCGGAAGTAGGTCAAAACAATGATGCCCCACCCAGGATGAGCGATGACAACACTAAAAATTATCAAAGCAACGACAATGATCAGAGCAATGGCAGGGGAGAAGATTCATGCAGCAATGTAAACGACACTGAACTTAAGTCCCCTCGCAGCCCAAGCTTCGCACATGTGAATTTGACGAGGAGGCCAGGCATGCTTGAAGACGGACCTTCTTTTGGATTATTCGAACCCAAGAGTGATGATGATCTACTATTTCAAGAATTTCCTCAAGTTCGCACATCCCCTGCAAAAACATCTCTTTCAGATTTGGACTCCTTGTTGTCGATCCGTGCGAGGAGCCCTTTGTTTGGTGAATCTCCGACTACCTCAACTGGGCCAGTTTTGATGTGATTCCCATCACAACACGTCCTCCAATTTCCACAGGCCCTATAAGTTATACCACTCATCTCCCCCAACTACTTGTGCTCCAACCCATGTTTTGTTTGTTTACAGAAACTTAGCACTTCCATGCTCCAAACCATTTTTTCTCATCTTTTTTCTATTTCCTTTTTCTTTTTCATTTGTGGGGCAGAAGCAGGAGTAGTTGAGACAAGAGAGGAGGTAATGATTGAAGTGAGCAATGGGGGCAAACGTGATGTGAAGAATCCCACACTCATGAGAGCTGCAAAATCACCAGAAAACGCACCCAAGGTGAAGATGATGAATAAGGTCAAAGTTAATGCTTCCGACGATGCCATATACAAGCAGTATTGTTGCACAAATTACCACATAAAGGACCCTCCTGAAGGCGAGCCATGTAAGGGTGTTTTAGCACTTTTTTCTGCCGAGAAATTGTTCGTTCCATCCATCTTGTTTGCCACTAACTGAGCCACTATTTTTTTGCAACATGCAGACCTCTATTCATTAGGATAGGTGGGTTTGATGTTTCTTTCAAGCATTTCAGCAACGGGCTAAAAAAGCAAGCACATTTGAACAATGAGGTCATTTCACTTTATGTTGAAAGCTTCTACATCGAGCACACGTATAGCAAAAGCTAACCTAGGAAGTTTGCATTCTCACCGCATACAGCGGTGAGTCAACTACCCATTTTTTATTTTTTCACAATAGATTTTCTGCCCGCAACATCCATTTTTTTCTAACCAATACTTTGTTCTTGCATTAGTCTAAGCTTGACGTGGACCCAAGTTCATTTCAGACACGTTACCTCGAGAGAGCCTGTGAAAGAAACACCATCATGAAATCTGATCAAGTAAAAAACTTTCGTTCTTGCATGAAAGCTATCCAAGCGCAACATGCCCTATTTTTCTGAAGTTAATTTTTGTTTCTTAATTTTGCAGTTGTTCTTCACCATTGTCAAGGACGGACATTGGGCAGTTGTGGTTGCAAACTTGATGCACAAACAATTCAACATTTTTGACTCGAGGAGTGATGACCCTGACTATGTCAGCATCCTTGAGCAGCCATGTCGCAATCTGGTATGGACGCTACACATCTTTCCTTTCTCTTTTTTCATTTTTTTCTGTATCAAAATTTATGTTGCGGTACCAATCAAAGAAGATACAACTGTGTAATCCATCTTTTTGCAATATCAAAATTTGTAGATATCCAACTTCAAGACTTTGGTTAAAGAACGAAACCCATGGAACATTGACTTTCACAAGTTTGATCGTTTCAGCCCGGATGGGTACCCGCAGCAGTCAACAACATATTCTTCTCTTTCCATTTTCCTTTTTCATGTGTCCATCCACAACTTTCTATGTTTTGTTTTCCAATGAGCATATTTATATGTATTTGTGACTATATTTTTTATTTTTGGTAGGTTTGATTATGGGTTCTTCTCTATTCTATACGTGGAGAATCTAACTAGCAGGGGGATGAGGCCATTCAACACGGTATGCCCATTTTGCTATGCAACACTACTAGCTAAATAACTTGTTGTTTTCGGAACACTAGTTTTCACTACAATAGAAGTAAACTTATTTCTCTGCAACACTATTTTTTATTACTGCTAGTTTTCTAATCATGTTTTTGTATTTTTCTCCTAAATAACTTACGAAGCTCCCGTGTTGTATGCCCACGACACAAGGTCGTTGCTCAGATTTCGATCATTTGTCGCAGCGAAGCTTTTCAAGCACCCTCAAAATACACACGAGTCAGCCAAGGAGTTCCAGACACCGTTGAGTAGCTCGTAGAAGATGTCAACCGGAGAAAAGTCTTTCCTAGATAGTTTTTAGGTTATTTTTTGTGGGCCCATGTATGCGCCACATCCTTTTGTGTAACTGGAAACAACAAGTTGCTGTTAACCATCTACTTGTCTTTTGTCGAACCCAAGCTGGAGCATGTATCATGCTGGGGCATGTCCCTTTTTTCCTCTTTTTATTCTGAAATACTGGATCATCATCCATGTTGTGGTGTCAATGTGAACTTGAGTGCTGCCAATGTGAACTAGATGGGTGCAGAGATGGCAATGAAATTGACTAGGTTTTTTGCAGTTTGTTTTCTTCCCTTACTGGTTTTTTGAAATAGTGAGTCCTACCCATAACAACCCATGCCATGTATATTTTACTGGTACATATCGCTGAAAATGTGACACATACTGGTATATTTCTTTTATGTGCTCTGGGAAAACTTGTTGTAGCAAGGATGCACAATGAAATCATCATGTACCAGCATCCATGTATACAATAGCTTTTTGCAAGCACCGAAAACATGATGTCGCAACATGAAACAAATAGTACATTCATGTATATGCAAAGGGAGGACAAAATGTACAACATGAATCATGAAACAAAGCAGTACTAGAAATATGGCAAAGACCTCTAAACTATGGCACAAAATGTGAGATATCTTGTATGTCTCAAATCCAGGACACACATAACATATCTTGTAACACAAATGTGAGCTACCTTGTATGTCTCAAATTGAAATAGAACCTGAATACATCATCAAGGTTGCAAAAAAGAGAATTTTTGAATGTTTTTGCTCAAGCACATGAAGTGAGGCTGAAAAGAAAATGAAAAACATCCTTCAACAGGACCAAGAACTTTCACATGTTTTTCTCCCGTTTTTTTCTTCCTAGAGGTTGAGTTGCATTGCTTGGGAAATTCTTGGATCATTTGTCATCATGGCTCTCCAGTATGCAGAAGTTGGCACAACATGTCCCACCTCGGAGCAGAATTGACATGTAGGTGGTGGTGTCGACACCTCTGTTGCAGCTTTTAGGGGTCCACATGTCTGCATGTTGTGACCTTCTTCTTTGCATAACTTGCAGTGAATACTCCTTTTTTCCGATTTTGGCTTCACTGCTGCCATTGGCATATTCTCTTCTTATTTCGACTTCTTCTTCTGCTTCTCATCTCGCTGCTCCACTAGAGTCTTCTTCCTCTTCTCTCTTTCAGTTGGCCGACCTTTCTTAGGGACATGAGATGGGTTTTGTAGCATCTCTGAGCTTTGAGGCTGTGGTAGGTCATCATTCAACGCTCTTGTTGCAGCATCAAGTTGCATTAGGGGTTCACTGTGTTGTGTTGCTTGTTGTTCTAGCAGTCCTCCTCTTTTCGCCGCTGCTATGGCAGGCTCAAGAATTTTTATTGCTTCATCTAATATCTTGTATGCATCATCATTGCAACATGCATAAGAGGCAAGCCATGTAAACCTTCATCACAAGGAGTTGTATTTGAGCGTGTTTGTCGAGGGGAGACTAAATTCTAGCAATCGCCCAGTTCTGGCCATGCTTGTTGTTGCTGCTTCAGACCACCTTTCCAACAAGTATTGTTGTGGAATAACTTGCACATTGAGGTGCACCATCACCCTTATTATGTGGGTGCAAACCAGGCCAGTCATCTCAAAGTAGTGGCAACTACATTGAAACACCCCTTCATCCATAATAACACGCACAGAACAGAGCTTTGGGTTCTCATATAAGCTTGATGTTAGATTGAACAGGTGGCCTTCCCCTTGGTACTCAGTCTCTTAGTTGATAATGTAGAGGGTAGACACATTCACTTGTTTTTGGAACTAGCTAAAGATGTTGTGTGTGTAGTAACCAGCAGCTTGGCGCTCAATGTTATATCTGCAACATCACAAAAGGAAGCAAAGTTCACAAAACAGATCATGATAAAACATTTTTTTGGATTTTTTGCTTTGGTATAGTGAAGCTGGCCTACCGAGAGTATAGTGGAGGAGCAGTTATTTCACCAGTGAAGCCAGCATTGTCCTCACGATCAAGCACGGTTTCATGGCACGGTTCGTACTATTGCACAAACCTCTGTGCAGAATCAGATGGACGAATCATTGTCTTGAAATATGAGTTGAGCCCCTCGAACCCACCTATTGTGCTTGTGAACGGGAAGAAATTGTTCTGGAAGTATGTTGGAGCCCACATATGTCTTGTTTGCCACATGTTCTTCAAGTGTTTGTTTTCAGCAACTTCGGCCATGTTTCCTCAAATTCTTCAACCGTTTTTGAGTTGTTGATACAAGTGCAAAACACATCTGCAAATGCATCATCTCTACTAAGCAGCCTCCCCAACTTAGAACGCGCATTGCTAAACACATGAAACTTGCAACACCTGTGACAAGTATTTGGGAGCACCTACTCTATAGTTGCCGCCATTACTTGGTCCTGGTCAGTCATTATGTTCTTTGGATGCTCATTGTCCGTTGCAACCATCCACTACTCAAAGACCCACTTAAATGTTTCAATAGTCTCATCCGGCAACAAGGCACATATGAGTGAAATGGTTTGGAGGTGGTTGTTGATACCAACTATAGGGCCAAAGGGCATGTTGTATATGTTGGTGCAGAAAGTTGTCTGAAAGAACACACAATCTTTATATTTCGGGTACAGCGCCGTTGTCCTCCCATCAACCCAAAACAATGCAGTCATAGAGTTCGTGGCAGGATCTTTTTGCTTCGCAAAGAAAAAATCTGGATTCTCGGCCCTCCTCCTCTCAAAGTACTTCACTTTCATATCCATGTCTTGCTGTGTTATCACTTCCCGGAGCTTTGCACATTCATTCACAACATCCCTCTTCACATATGACAGTATCCTAGGGTCACCTCCATGTATCCTACCAAGGAAACTCATGCAATCTGAATTGTATAGGTTAATATCATGCAACATCAACAAGAGTTCGTAATCCTTAACAGGTATTTTGTGGTGCGAGTGGTAGTATCTAACACGCTCTGGTTGTTGCATCAGTTGATGTGTATGCTCTGCAACAAAGAAGTGATTGTCAATCTCCCCTCCCGAAGCCCAACAATCATGTGTGCCTTACAATCATGACGGAGAATCCTGTTCTTCTGACGTGTTCTTGTCACATCCATTTCAGCACCAGGCCGCCTGCTGGAGTTGCTTGTTTCTGCTACAATGCTCTCTGAGATGCTACTTGTTTCCAGTTTATTGGGTTTTCTAGCTTGCACACATCCAAAGACCCTCTTGATCATTATTGCATCCTCTTTCTTCTACCCTCTCTTTTGGCTGTACTTTGTAGAAGATATATGTGTGCCGAACCCCAACTTGAAGGCATTGTCAATTGTGTCAAACACCATGCCAACATAGGGCGATAGTGGCTGTGATGAAACATCTCCATCATCTGAATCATCTTGCATGGCATCATCAACATGCAACAACCCCTCTGAATCTTCATGATTATCAACACAGAAGTTCCCTTGGACATATCTCTCTTCCCCTTTAGCACCAGCTCCCTGAAATAAGGCACTTGTTTTTTTATGTAAATAGAGAGGTGTTGTGTGACAATATTTTTTCCTCTACATGGTATCAACAGTTCTATTGTTGTTTCAGAAATTCAGGTACATGGATACATCTATCAACGGTTTTCAGCTTCATTTGCACACAAATTTTCACTCAATGGCCTTTTCTCACATAAGCACACACATTCAAAATTGTATCATAGGTTGATAAATAACAAGTAACAGAGGGGATCAAGTTTTGCAGAGATAGAACAAGTAGACAATTGTGTGGGGATTTGCCTTGGTTCCGCTTGCACACATGAAACAAAATTGAATTTCTAGCTGCCACACACATGGAACAAATATGAAATTCTAGCTATGTTTCTGATACATAGGTTTCCATGAGTTTCAGAGACACACAAGTGTTCATGCTTTTTTCAGAGTCAGGAAACTCACCCAGCTGCCCTGATTTGATGTGGTTGAAGTAGATTCAGGAAACACAATCGGAGGGTCTGTGAACCAGGATGATACTCTAGCTCGCGGAGGAAGCCCCGCGGCGGCGGTCGGAGCTAAGAACGATGTACGCGACTGTTCTCAAAGTGACGGCCCCCGGCGAGCTTGATCTGCATCGGATCCCAGCATCTGCCGCGCGATGTGGTGCGCCATCTTGTTGCAGGATATTTGCGCTGAAGGACTAGGAGCCCCCGCGCGCCGGCGGCAACAATTTTTGTGGTGGTGGAGACTGCTGCCGCGCTGGGCAGAGTTGTACCTTGACGGTGACAGGGGATTCTGTTTCTGAAACAGAACGGCTATTGTAGGAAGTAATAGGCGGAGCTATACCTGGAAAGCGGACATGGGATTCTGTTTCTGGAACAGAACGGATGTTGCAGGAAGTAATGACCTGGTCAGTTGCGGGCGACGGTTGGATCCGACGGCTGTCTACTGTCTAATCCAACGACTCTCCGGGCGGCGGATGTTTCTAACACATCCGCTGGCGGACGCGTAGCGGCGCCCTATAAGTAATCATGCATATAAGAGACCAAAAGACTCAAATAACTTTCATGGATAAAAACATAGATCTGATCATAAACTCAAAGTTCATCGGATCCCAACAAACACACCGCAAAAAAGACTTACATCAAATAGATCTCCGAGACCATTGTATAGAGAATCAAAAGAGAGAGAGGAAGCTATCTAGCTACAAACTACGGACCAATAGGTCTACATTGAACTACTCATGCATCATCGGAGAGGCACCATTGAGGATGATGATCCCCTCCTTAATGGTTTCTAGATTGGATCTGTGGTTTGTAGAACCTTCGGCGGCAGGAATTGATTTGCATCGACTCCCCTAGGGTTTCTGGAATATTGGGCTATTTATAGAGCAAAGAGGCGGTGTAGGAGACGGTGGAGGTGGGCACAGCCCACCTGGGCGCGCTTGGGCCCCCAGGCGCGCCTTGGTGGGTTGTGCTCACCTCGAAGCCCCCCTCAGGTACTTTCTTGGCCTATCGTCTGTCTTCTGGTCCAGAAAAAATCACCAAAAAGTTTTGGTGCATTTGGACTCCGTTTGGTATTGATTTCCTGCGAAATAAAAAACAAGCAAAAAACAACTGGCACTGGGCACTATGTCAATAGGTTAGTCCCAAAAAATGATATAAAGTTGCTATAAAATGATTGTAAAACATCCAAGAATGATAATATAACAACATGGAACAATCAAAATATATAGATACATTTTAGACATATCATAAGGCAATATAAATTGCTTGTAGAAGTGTTGGATCATTTAGTGTAATAGAAAATTGAGCGTTGTATGTACTTGTGATGGAAAAGAATAAAAGTGACAGACTGCATAATAAAGGTTGCTATCATAAGGGGCAATATAACGTGACATTCTTTTGCACTAAGAGATTGAGCATACAAACAAAAAGCGCATGGCAACCTCTGCTTCCCTCTACAAAGGGCCTATCTTTTACTTTTATGTATTTACTTTTATGCAAGAGTCAAAGTATTTCCCCTGTATTCATTTTTATTTTCTCTTTTGGCAAGCATCATGTGATGAGGAAAGATCTAGGCACATATATTCAGTTGGATATGGGTGGCATGAGTTATTATTGTTGACATCACCGTCGAGGTGAATACCTTGGGATGCGAAACTATAAGCCCCTATCTTTCTATGTGTCCGGTTGAAGCTTTTTGCTCATGTGTATGTAGTGGGTGTCAGCAATCATAGATGACTATATGATGGTTGAGTATGTGGACTTGCCAAAAGGCTCCGATACGTGACCCTTCCCTGAAAAGATGATGAATTGTAGTTGCAAAGTTGACTGAGAACATAGTTTGTTAGTTTTTAATGGAGATTATCCTGTATACTTTGATGTTGTGATGAATTGTTACTTATTCACGAGAAGTTATATGATAGAAGTTTATGATAAAAGTTCTATGATAAAGTTTTATGTTAAAGCTTGTTGATGTTATAATAATAGTACATGATGCTTCTATGTGTGTATTGCTTTTTTATTGACACAGACTTCCTCTAATTATTGTTGCATGTTTTACGTGGCTGCTTGGTTATCTAGCAAGAATGATTCTTACCTATGCAAAGCCACAACAGTGATATTCAAGTTGCTATTTAACCTTCTACAAGAAACGCCTTTGTCGAATCGAATTCAACCAAGGTGGGAGAGACAGACACCCGACAACCATATTTATGCAACAAAGTCATATGTTTGTCGATGGAGCCGGTCTCATGTACGTGGACATGTAAAGTTGGTCCGGGCCGCTTCATCCCACAATATCGCCGAATCAAGAAAAGACCAAGGAAGGAAGCAATCTGAATATCAACGCCCACAAACTCCTTTGTGTTCTACTCGTGATGTCTGTTGGGAAACGTAGCGTGCAATTTCAAAAAAAAATCCTACGCTCACGCAAGATCTATCTAGGAGATGCATAGCAATGAGGGGGGAGAGTTTGTGTATGTGACCTTGTAGACTGTAAGCGAAAGCGTTTAACAACGCGGTTGATGTAGTCAAACTTTCTTCGCGATCCAACTGATCGAGTATCGAACGTACGACACCTCCGCGTTCAACAAACGTTCAGCTCGGTGACGTCCTCTCCTTCTTGATCCAGCAAGTCAGCGAGGTAGTGGATGAGTTTCGATAGCATGACGGCATGGTGACGGTGATGGTGAAGTGATCTCCGCAGGGTTTCGCCTAAGCACTGCGAAAATATGACCGAGGGAGTAAAACGTGGAGGCGGGTGCCGCGCATGGCTAAGATTATGTCGTGGATGTGCTAGGCACCCTCTCCTCATATATATAGGTGGGACGGAGAGGGGAGAGGCCAAGGGGGCGCCTCAAGTAGAGATGAATCCCACTTGGGCTCCTGCCCTGGTTCGGCCTCCCCCTTCTTTGTATAGGCACCAGGGGCAGGACGAGGGAGTTGGCGCCCCCCCTCCTTTTCTTTCTCCCTTGACGAGGGGATGGAAGAAGGGACTTGCCCTCCCCCCTTGCCTTTCCCTAGGGCTGGCTGGCCTGGTGGAGGGGCGCACGAGCCCCTTGTTGGCTAGTCTATCCCCTCCTTGGCCCATTAGGCCCATATCTTTTGCCGGGGGTGCCAGAAACCCCTTCCGGTGACCCGATATGTATCTGGTGTCGGAATACCATCATTCTATGTATCAATCTTTAGCTCTCGACCATTTCGAGACTCCTCTTCATGTCCGTGATCTCATCCGGGACTCCGAACAACATTCTGTCACCAAATAACATAACTCATATAATACTATATCATCATTGAACGTTAAGCGTGTGGACCCTACAGGTTTGAGAACTATGTAGACATGGCCGAGAAACCTCTCCGATCAATAACCAATAACAGAACCTGGATGCTCATATTGGTTCCTACATATTCTACGAAGATCTTTTATCGAGCGAACCGTTATGACAACATACATAATTCCCTTTGTCCATCGGTATGTTACTTGCCCGAGATTCAATCGTCGGTATCTTCATACCTAGTTCAATCTCGTTACTGGAAAGACTCTTTACTCGTTTCATAATACATCATCCTGCAACTAACTCATTAGTCACCTTGCTTGCAAGGCTTCTTATGATGTGTATTACCGAGAGGGCCCAAAGATACCTCTCCGATGCTCGGAGTGACAAATATTAATCTCGATCTATGCCAACCCAACAAACGCCTTTGGAGATACCCATAGAGCATCTTTATAATCACCTAGTTACATTGTGACGTTTGATAGCCCACAAGGTATTCCTCCGGTATGCGGGAGTTGCATAATATCATAGTCGAAGGAATATGTATTTGACATGAAGAAAGCAATATCAATAAAACTGAACAATCAATATGCTATGCTAACAGATGGGTCTTTTCATCACATCATTCTCCTAATGATGTGATCCCGTTCATCCAATGACAACACATGTCTATGGTTAGGAAACTTAACCATCTTTGATTAACGAGCTAGTCTAGTAGAGGCTTACTAGGGACACGGTGTTTTTCTATGTATCCACACATGTATCAAGTTTCCGGATAATACAATTCTAGCATGAATAACAAACATTTATCATGATATAAGGAAATATAAAAATAACAACTTTATTATTGCCTCTAGGGAATATTTTCTTTAGTTTTCCACTTGCACTAGACTCAATAATCTAGTTCACATTGCCATGTGATTTAACACCAATAGTTAAAATCTTTATGTGATTAATACCCATAGTTCACATCGCCATGTGACCAACACCCAAAGGGTTCACTAGAGTCAATAATCTAGTTCACATTGCTATGTGATTAAGACCCAAAGAGTACTAAGGTGCACTACAAAAAAATACACTTCCGTGGTGATACGTGTTTGTCACAGTAGGTCACATTTTCTGTCATGCATGTACATCCATGACAATTTTATGAAAGAATCAAGATAGTCATACCTGTGCTGTCATAGAAGTGTTCCATGACAATACCAAAATTATCATCACGAAACTGTCCATTTCCATGATGATAAATCACGCGTCATAGAAGTGCTTTTGTCAAGGGTGACCGACACGTGGCATCCACCATAATGGGTCACCATTAAGCTATTGGGTCCGGTTTTGGATCCGATAACCCGCTAACAGCCATGAACAATGGCAATTTTCCATGTGTAAAATTCTCATTGGCCGACAGGACCACGTGTTACCTCGGCGTTGGCATAGATGTCACTCATACAATGGGCGAGATGTAACGCCCCGGATCCGATGCGCCAGATGTCTGCCAGTTAATCGCCGTCGTTGCCATGTCATTTGCTTGCGTGTTGCATTTTATCATGTCATCATGTGCATTGCATTGCATACGTGTTCGTCTCATGCATCCGAGCATTTTCCCCGTTGTCCGTTTTGCAATCCGGCGCTCCTATGCCCTCCGGCGTTCCCCTTCCGTCTCTCGTTGTGAGCGGATATTAAACATTCTCGGAATGGACCGAGTCTTGCCAAGCGGCCTTGGTATGCCACCGGTAGACCGCCTGTCAAGTTTCGTGCCATTCGGAGGTCGTTTGGTACTCCAACGGTTAACCGGGTAACCGTAAAGCCCTTTTCTCTTTGAAGCCCAACACCCCTTCCAAAGTGGCCCAAAACCCATCTAACTCCCCTCCATGCTCTCGGTCGTTCGATCACGATCGCGTGGCCAAAAACCGCTCCTCATTTGGACTCTCCTAGCTCCCTCTACCTATATAAACGTCCCTCCCCCTCCATTTTCGGGTCCAAACCCTAGCCCCTTCCCCCGCGCGCCGCCGGACACGTCCGTCCGCGCCGGACGCTTCGCCGCCGCCGCCCGCAGCCAATGGGAGGCTGCCACGTGTCCCCCCACGGCCCTCCTCTCTTCCCCGCGCCGCCGGCCCGCCGGGGCCCATCCGGGGCCCGCCCGGCCCGACGCGCGCCGCCGCCCGCCCGCGGGAGCCCCGCGCCCGAGCCCCGCGGCTCTCCTGCCCCGCCTTCGCGTCGCCTTCCGCCGCCGGCGTGGCCCGCCGCTGCGCTGCGCGAGCTCCCCGCCGCCTCTCCTCGCGGTCGCGCCGCCCGGTGCCCGCCTCGCCACCGGCTGGCTCCGCCGCCACCGGATCCGGCGCCGCGGCCCGTTCCCGGCCTCACCGGACCCTTCTCGCCGCCGGTCGCCGCCCTCCGACGACCTCGCCGGCGTCGGCCGCCGCCCCGCCTCAGATCCGGCCGGGTGGGATGAGATCCACCCGACCACCGATCCAAACGCGCCGTCCCCGCGCCCTGGACCCCTCCGTCCACTTTTCCCGCGAGGTGAAATTGGCTAAGTCCCTGAAGTTTTGTAACTATCATGCCATGTTTGACGTGCTATATCTTTGCATCCGTAGCTCCGTTTCATGTGTGTAATATGTAAAATTGTTCGCCTAGACGAGTACATCATTTCATTCCATTGCATCATATTCATTTGAGGTCATCTAGATGCCTGAATGATCGTGGTAAGAGTGCTTCGTGATGTTTTCTGCTGTCTGTTATCAGAACGAGCTCTTTTTTCATTTTTGCCATGATTGATGTGTGCATCCTATGAGGTTGATATCTTCATGTGTTTTGAACTATGTCATGTCTTCTTTACAGAGGTGCTTACCATGTATTTTTCTGATCAATGTAGTGACTAGCACAAGCATGCAAACTAGGCTTCGTGATATTGCTGATTTTAGTCTCTGTTCTGCTGTTATTTTGATGCCATGTAAACTTGATGCTACAAAGAGATCCTTGCATATTTTGAGATACTTCAGTAAGGGTGTTTTGAAAAATAGGTTATTGTCTATCTATTCATGCCCTTTTTTGTAATTATGGAGTAGCCTAGAATGTCATTTGAGTGCTCTACTTTTGCTTCAAAATGTTTCCTGGCAGATTGTTTACATGTTATTCAATTTGGCCGAGCTTGCTATAGTTGATCCTTGCATGCTATGGACTTGTTCTTGACTTGGTTTGTTACACAAACATGTATTTTTGATGATGCTATGCTTATCTTGTCATGCAATGACTTGTGGTGAGTGAATCGAGCTTGTTAATTAGTGTTCATGATGTTGCTGTTTTGCTAGGCTGAATCTGTTATTTCGCGATGTTATATAAACATGTTGCCACTAGTCATTCGATGCATAATCTGGAGATGTTCTATAAACATGTTTTGATCTAAATGTCATCCTCTAACCATACATGCCCCTGGTTGCATTCATAGCTTGCTATAGATTGTTCATATCTTGCTCCAAAGTTGCTTCATAATGTTGCTGTCAGCCTGTTAACATTATGTTCAGTTGTTTCCATGTGTTTTCCTAGTGATCCATGCACCCTATGACCTTGCTATTGTCATGCTTAGCTTCACAAATATGCCTTATTACTATTGGGTGTCTTGCCATGCCATGTATTGCTCTGTAGTGAGTTGCACAAGCTCATTTACATGCCTTCATAATTATGTTCCTGCCATGTTTGAATCTGTTTAATAACTTGCTATGTTTACATGGGTGCCATCATAGTTTCTGATCCTTTTTGGCTTATGGTTACTAAGAGTCTTTTGATCTATGCATTTAGTAGATTCATGACATGCCTTTGTTTGCCATGATAAGTTCCTGTAACATGTTGTTTGATAGCTCTGAACATTGCATCGTGATGTTATTTTCTGCAAAGTCTGAAATTGTTATAACTTGCAATCTTACCATGTGTGTTTGAGCATGTTCTAGTGATTTCTAGACATAGCTCAGTGTTCATGTTTTGTTGTACTTTACCTGTACATCATACCCATGCCTTTTGTTATCATGTTGTTGTGTTGTAGCTTGTTGTTTTGATGCTTGCAATATGCCTAGTTGCTGTTTTGGACAGCTTATCCTTTAAACTTGTTTAGTCTGCATGTGTTGAACCGTTGCTCCGTTTTGAGTGTGCTCTATATGAAACTTGCTTAGAATTGCATGTAGTTTCATATTATCATGTTGCATCCTTGTTTTGAGGTGTTTGCTTGATGTTTGGGTGCATTTTGCAGCAATGCCATGTTTAACTTGTGTTGCTCATATCTTCTAGACCGTAGCTCCGAACTAAATGATCTTTATATGTAACTTGACTAGAATCTCGTGTAGATCATATTTGTGCATCTTAACTTGCTGTTTAACCACTTGAACATAAGGTTTCTTCAGATCTGGACCAATTTCGAAATTTGCATATGAGGACTTACCGGAATTGTTATATGTTGTTCCCGGCCACATTTAAACTTGCCTTGATGTGTTGCTCTTGTTTGCATCATCTCTTGCCATGATTAGCTTCATGTAGCTTTGTCATGCATCATGCTTGGTTGTGCATCATGCCTTGTTCATGTGTGGTGTGTTTACTATGTTGTGTGCTTCTTCTTGTTAGTTCCTGTTTCGTTGCGATCGTGAGGAATCGTTCGTCTACGCTTGGTTCGGCTTCATCCGTTTGTCTTCTTCATGGACTCGTTCTTCTTCCTTGCGGGATTTCAGGCAAGATGACCGCTACCCTGGATCTCACTACTATCATTGCTATGCTAGTTTCTTCGTTCTATCGCTATGCTGCGTTACCTATCACCTGTTTATCAAGCCATCCCATATTGCCATGAACCTCTAACCTTTGACACCTTTCCTATGCAAACCATTGTTTGGCTATGTTACCGCTTTGCTCAGCCCCTCTTATATTATTAATGCATCTATATACTTAGTAAAGGGTGGAAGACTCGGCCTTTTGCCTAGTGTTTTGTTCCACTCTTGCCGCCCTAGTTTCCATCATACCGGTGTTATGTTCCCGGATTTTTGCGTTCCTTACGCGGTCGGGTGATTTATGGGACCCCCTCGATAGTTCGCTTTGAATAAAACTCCTCCAGCAAGGCCCAACCTTGGTTTTACCATTTGCCTCATCACCACCTACCCTTTCCCTTGGGTCGGCCAACCCAAGGGTCATCTTTATGTTAGCCCCCCGGGCCAGTGCTTGTCTAAGTGTTGGTCCGAACTGAGCAGCCTGCGGGGCCACCTCGGGGCAACTCGAGGGCTGGTTTTACTCGTAGCTTGACTTATCCGGTGTTGCCCTGAGAACGAGATATGTGCAGCTCCTATCGGGATTGTCGGAGCATCGGGCGGCTTTGCTGGTTTTGTATAACCATTGTCGAAATGTCTTGTAAACCGGGATTCCGAGACTGATCGGGTTTTCCTGGGAGAAGGTCTATTCCTTCGTTGATCGCGAGAGCTTGTCATGGGCTAAGTTGGGACACCCCTGCAGGGTATAATCTTTCGAAAGCCGTGCCTGCAGTTATAGGCAGATGGGAATTTGTTAATGTCCGGTTGTAGATAACTTGACACCAGATCCGAATTAAAACACATCAACCGTGTGTGTAGCCGTGATGGTCTCTTCTTGGCGGAGTCCGGGAAGTGAACATGGTTTCTGGGTTATGTTTGACGTAAGTAGGAGTTCAGGATCACTTCTTGATCAATGCTAGTTTCACGACCGTTCCTTTTGCTCTCTTCTCGCTCTTATTTGCGTATGTTAGCCACCAAACTTGCTTAGTCGCTGCTGCAGCCTCACCACTTTACCCCTTCCTTTCCCTTTAAGCTTTGCTAGTCTTGATACCCATGGTAATGGGATTGCTGAGTCCTCGTGGCTCACAGATTACTACAACAACAGTTGCAGGTACAGGTTATGTGATGATCATGACGCGAGAGCGATGCTTGCTTGCGTTGAGTTCTTCTTCTGCTTCTTCGATCAGGGGATAGGTTCCAGGTCGGCAACCTGGGCTAGCAGGGTGGATGTCGTTTGAGTTTCTGTTTGTGTTTCATCCGTAGTCGGATGATGCTCTGATGTATTGTGATGTTGTATTCGTGTGGCATTGTATGCCTCTTGTATGTATCCCCATCTATTATGTAATGTTGATGTAATGATATCCACCTTGCAAAAGCGTTTCAATATGCAGGTCTATCCTTGGTGGGACCTTCTAGTTCCATTTGGATAGGGTCGCATATTGGGCGTGACACGAGATGCGCCTATGATATGTTAACACGTGGACCGGCCCAAAAGTGGCCCATAAAGATTAAATGGGCCGACCCAACTAAAGACCCATAAGATTTTGCAGACCATAATGGGCCGCCCCAGCTAAAGTCCCACAAGATTTTGTAGACCATAATGGCTCGCACAGCTAAAGACCCACAAGATTTTGAAGATCGTAATGGGCCGGCAAGGCCCACAAGATTTTGAAGACCGTAATGGGCCGGCAAGGCCCACTAGTGGGCCGGCCCATTAACAGGCAGCCATGTTTTGGGCCAAATGCCAGCCCATATTTGATCCGGTCCATTAACAGCATGCCACGTTTTGCGCCTAATAAGGGCCCATATGAGATCCGGCCCGCTAATAGTTTACCACGTTCTGGGCCATATTACGGCCCATATCAGATCCGGCCCTTTAAGAGCCTTTGGGCTAAATTATGGCCCATATTAGATTCGGCCCGTCAACTGTACCCTATGCTTTTGGGCCCACTTGAGGCCTGGTTAGGATTTCTGTTTGCTAAAGGCCCGTTTAGTAATATGCCTGATATTAGTTTCGGCCTGTTAAAGGCCCGTTTAACATTTCGGCCCTATATTTATTTTGGCCTGCTAAAAGCTTGTCATATAGTTGGGCCTAACTATGGCTTGCTTAGCATCCGCCATGCTCACAACCGATAATCTGATTGTCCCAAACAAGGACCAAGACAATTTTGACCTATTAACGGCCCATGGTGTGATTGGCACAATCATGGGCCAGGGTCTATCTCGGCCTGATGTCGGCCCGTGAGATGTTCGACACGTTTTAGGCCCAACCTACTTTTGAGCCTCCTAAAAGCCCATTGAATTTTCTTGCAAAAATAGGGCCGGCGGTTTACTCGGCCTATTAGAGTCCCGAAATTACTAGTGGGCCAGTTTACATTTAGGCCTGTTAACGGACCAAGATAGCTGGGCCCATGATGCGGCCCATACATAGTGATTTGCATGACGGCCCGATTATGTACCATAATTTTACGGTTTTGCCAATTTACTTTTCATGGAGCAAAGACAGGATATATATAGTAAAATAAGTGCAACATCGTGAATAAGAAAAAACCTAGACTACACAATAAAGAAATTACGGCATAGTACATCCACTGGGCATCAAAGTTCGCCACTTTGATAATAAAGCACAAGCAGACAAGAGATTACATACACTGGGCATCAAAGATCGCCACCAGTGCAAATAAACACGCCGACAAAATAATATACAAAACTAACAACACTTCAATAGAGTTCAAGAAAGGTTAGCCCTGCTCGGGAGCTGAGCAGCTTAGCAAGCCGATGAGACTATGCTTGTTTGACGCTTAGATCCTCCTCACTTTGAAAGAGAAACAAGCTAACAGATGACATGTTTTGCACATATAAGTATTAGTGCTGACAATCCATTACATTTCTTATTGATGGATAAAGTGACATAGCTTCAAATAGCATTAACACAATACGGTATTGCTCAAGTTAAGACATGGTAGGAAATGACATTGTGAAGAGTTGGCAGCTTCACGACACCACTAGATTACAGTTCAAGAACTCATAAGTATCAATGGTTAGTGTGCTATCAATTTATCCCATTTCAGATTGGGAAATAAAGAGATGGTTTAAATAATAGTAGAATGATATGACATTGTTCATAGTTAAGACATTGCAGAATATGACATTGTGCTGTAGTGGGTAGGTTCACCACACCACTGGATTATGGATCAAGAACAGAAGCATACATGCAGTGCAAAAGAAGATCACTTGCTCTGTATAGTTAAATTTACATGGTATGAAGAAGGAACTTGGTACAACTAAAAACTTAAATTGAGAAGGACAAACTTTTTTATGAAATACATAATAAGCTTTAAACATGCGATTTGATGCAAACACCAAAAATAAATAGCTATTGCAGCCATGCCTAACCAAATATACACAACAAAGTTTGAAGGCTTGAGAAGGACAAACTTACATTAGTGGTGAAGACCGGCTCTATAAAGCCCTTGTCCATGCTGATGGGGGGGGGGCAATTCAAGAAGTTTACCACAGAATATTCTTCATAAGCATTGCCTTTATTCTACATTTTGTTAAGAGTAAATAAAGATGTGATAATATAAGAAAAAATAGAGAATATTTAGGATAAGATGAAGAGTGATGTTACATAACCAAGTAGCTATAAATGTAAGTACAACGATACAGGCAAAATGTATAGCCAAGTGCAATGCAGAGCTAAACTTCTTCAGTACCATCGGTGTTATCCAACCTTATGGTAAGAGTAAATATAGATTTGATGTGTAGAAAATGGAGGGCAAAGGAAAATAAGCTGCAGAGTGATGGTACATGAACAACTAGTTGTCAATATAAGTACACTCATAAAGGACAGTAGGTACTTACAAGAACAATGCAAAGCTAAACTTTTTCATTGGCATTGGATATATTCTACACTAATGTAACCATTAATACAAATCAAATAATTTGGAGAGAACAATTGATAAGCAAGCTATCATGCATACTGCTGTCACATAATGAACCAGGTATGAATGCAAGTATAGTGATACAGGACAACATGTACGAACAAGAGCAAAGCAGCGGGCAACATATTTGCGATATCCTGTCATCCTTTTCAAACCAGAATTATTCTTCGAGCAGATTTCCTGCAAAAGAGATCCATAAGGCACATGCAGAAAAGTAGAAGTTCAAATTGTCATGTGATATCATAGACAATACCTCATCCTAGGGATGAGACCAATGCATAACAAGGACTTTCCATTCAATGTCTTCTAAATTTAGCACAGGAGACTTCATCGGAAATTCGTTTATAGACTTGCCATCAAAGTGTGATTTCCTCAGGAAACAACGATACTGCTACAATGCTTCCTTGAAAAGCGCAAGCAGGCTTTGCTTGTCATGACTATCCAGATTGACCCTCGCCTACTTACAACAATGTAATGTAAATCATTGATGTGTTCAATCAGCAGAAAACAGGAAAATAATCACCCTGAATAATAGCACTTACACGTAAGTGGGACAGGAAGATGTGAAAAACGGTGTTTGTGTTCACTATAATCTTCATGATGGGAATATATGCACGTAGTCCCTAACAACATTGAAAGCATTGCCTTTTAAATTGGGAATAACTGGGATGGGGTTCTAATCTGCAGGAATTGGCCGTCTCTGCAGTTGGGATAGGTCTTCGGCCGGTGGACTTGCTGTACTTTTTGCTAGAGTGGGATTTTTCTGTGGTACGGCTGGTGCTATGGCAACTGAAATCAGCATACCTTTTATGAGAGTGCAGCTCCTGTATGGTGGGGCTACTGGTGTGGCCAGTGAAGTATGGGTACAGTCTTCTGGAGTCAGTCCTACGTTTTGTGTCACTGGTTGTAGAGCCGATATAAGTGGGGCGTTGTCTGATTTCTCTGGCACCACCACATTTTTCAAGGACTATGCTGGTGCTCCTTCAGGTTCAGCAATCACCCTCTTCCTTTTTGATGTCTGATGCACAAGAACAACATTTGAGTGGAAAAACATGGTATGATGACAGATGGAAAATGTATTCATAATGGATGGGCATGGCATCTTGACATATATGATGAGTAAACTAAGCATATGGAGGTGCAACAAAGTAGAAGAAATGCAAGACACCTTATGCAAGATGAGTGTAATCAATGAAACCTTGCCAAATTAGAACAGGTACCTTGATGGGTAACAGGACATGCCAGCTGCCTTCGACTCCTCGAGGTCAGAATAGTCATTAGGATCATATTCTGAATAAGAATCTGCAGGTGGGGAGCGCATGAGTTTCATTGCATCCAGAATGGCACTCAATGCCTTGGTGCCAATTTTGTTAGTCCTTGAAGTGTTCCACAATATTCTTGTGATGCACGCATTCTGATATTCATTGTGAGTACGTAAAATATCTGAGAAGCATGAAAACATAAATAGTAGTGAGATTATCTTTGTAATGCGGAGGATATTCTAATATAGGGGCCCCCTATAAACCCTTGTGTGCTATCACTGGATTCTGATGAGAGAGCCCATGTGTGCTGTAATATGGTGCGTGCATTAATATAATCTGGCACAAGTACACAAAAAATAGGCTCCAGAAGTAAGGATAGTTGGTAGATGATAGGTTCATAATATATTGTACGGCTAGAAAGGCTTCGGATACTTGCTCTCTTCAATTGAAGGTGCGGTACTGTTAATATCAGTGTAACTCTCAAAGGCGTCACGGCTCCCTGCATTTCCTTGCGAATCTTATAGGATTCAAGTGGGCAGGCCACTAGAATTCCTATGCCTATGTTTACAAAGTCCTACGAATCGAAGAGTTGAAAGTGTCCATCACAACCGACCGAATATACCTCTACACTGCAAATGTCCCTGCTCCTCTTCACTACAAGGAACATATTGTACTACTTTCATACTTCCTTCATTCCAAAATATAAGTCTTTGTAGAGATTTCCACTATGGATCACATACAGATGTATAAAGATACATTTTAGAGTGTACATTCACTCATTTTGCTCCATATGTAGTCCATGGTGGAATCTATATAAAGACTTGTATTTAGGAACTGAGACAGTACTTATTAAAGAAGAACAAAAGAGGAACATGCTAAAGAAGAGCAAGCAGATTTTGGATAATAAAATGTTCGCTGCGCAGTGCCCACACATGATGAACCAGAGTGCATTAAGAATGCAACTGTAACGCCCCAAGACTGACGCTCCAGACGCCTTGCATGTATTTTGAGTTTTGTCGTGTGTGTTTTATTTATTTGTTGCATGCATCATGTCATCATTTGCATTGCATCGGAACTCCGTTGCCGTCATGTTTTAAAAACTTGCATCCGTTTGTCGTTGCCGTTTCTCCCTTTGCCTTCATTACCTTCCCTCAGACCGCTTTCCCTTCATTGATCATTCCGAGACCAACCTTGTTCTTTGTTTTCCCTGTTGCCTAAACCGGAGTCTCTCTGTACAGTGCACAGGTCCCCTCGCGTGCACATCTGAACTTGCTCCGAACCCGACTCGGGCTGTCGTTACTGTTGGGTTTGATTCATTTTCAAAAGTCCCTAAAACATCTTCGGTTTCCCTTTGGACTTCCCAAGTCTATTTTATTCTCGTCCATCAGATTTCAATCAGAAGATCCAAACTTACCTCCTTTCCATATATATAGTCCACCCCTAGTCTAATTTGAGACCAAATCCTAAAACCTAGGGGATCTGCCCATCCATTCCGTGTCCACAGCCGCCACCAACTCACCATCTACCTCGGGATCCCTCCTGATCCCAAATCCACCAATCAACAGCCCCCTCCATCCACCAGCGCCTCCTCTGCTCGATCCCGAGGGGATCACGAGCAGCTCGCCACCGGCTGCAAGCAGCAGCACCACCAGGACCCCGTCGCCCCTTCTCCTCTTCTTCTCCTCCGCCCCTCCTCCCTCTGTTTCTCTCCCTCGTCTCTCATGCCTCTCCCTCTCTGTACCAGGAACATCCATGGTTGGCCGCAGCTCCCTCGCCGCCGTTTGCACCAGGCCCAGCCGGGAGATGGACGGATCCGTCCTCCCACGTCCACCCCCCGTCCCGCTCGTCCCGGAGCTCCCCTGCTTCGCCAAGTCTAATGCCATGGGAACCTCGCCCGCTCGACCCCGTCTCAATCTCAATTTCGCCATGGCCACCCATCCATGGAGATGAGCCGCGCCGCCCTATTCACCTGTGACCTCGGGTCGCCTCTCCGTCGTCCTCACCACCCACTAGTGAGCTCCTTGCGCCGCCTCCGGCCCCTTTCTTATCCTCGTGTCGTGCCACTGCTGACTTCTCCACCTAGCCGTCGTTTTGTTGCAGGAGCCGAGGCCGTTGCCCCCTCTCAGTTCATCACGCCGCCTCCAGTTCCGCCGGATCCATTGCCTGCAGGCCCTTCCTGGCCGGAACCCGCTGCCGCGCTGCCGTTCCTCGCCCGCAGCTCCGCCTAGGTGCCGACGTCCCGCTTCTTCCCTGCGAGAGCCACGTCTCTGCCTCGTTCAGTTCGAGCGAACGAGAGATCTCCTGCCGACCCCCTGCGTTGACCTACTCCAGCCAGCGTGGACAAGCGCCAAGGCCCATCGCCCCTTCTCCCTTTCCACCGACTTGCCTCAAGGCCTGATGTGAGCAGCTCCCCCGCGCCCTGGGCCAGATCTTAGTTTCGGCCCGATAGTATTTTTTTCCCTGACCTGTGGATTTTGCGAATTATCCAGAGAAAACTGTTGTTTACAGAAAAGTCCTTGTTGTTCATGCATCAATAATTCACAAACCATGCATCAGAATTAAATAAACTATATATGTAGTATGCTCAATTTTTCATGTACTTTCATAATATGCCATTTTCATCCATGTTAAAATGTTTAAACTTGTTGTTTGTTTAATTTTGCATAAATGCCATGCTAAAATGATTTATTTCATAACTAAATAACCGTAGCTCCAAATTTAATAAACTTTATATGTAAATGGGGTAGAAAAATGCATAGTTTAACATGGTGACATTACTTTGTATGTTTAACAACCCTAAAATATGGTTTAGGGCAGAACAGTACCAAATCTAAAATATGCACATGTAGATTTTTTTGGAATTGTTGTTTGTTCTTCTGGCCTCATTTAAACTTGCCTAGTTAGGTAGTTTCATATGCTTCACCCCTTGCCATGTCTAATAACATTTAATATTGTTGGGTACATAACTGAGAGAGAACTAAATAATTGATGTGGTGTTTCGTCAATATGTAACTTGTTACATATTGAGCTCCACTTAATTTGTAGTGTCGTTTGTTGCACTTTACCATGCCATGCCTATTTAAATCGGACATGCATCATACTTGATTGTGCATCATGTCATGTTTATGTGATGGTTGTTTACCATGTTGTTTGCTTCTTCCCGGTTTGCTTCTCTCGGTAGCTTCGGTTTCTTTCCGGAGTTGTGAGGATTCGTTCAACTACGTCCATTTGTCTTCTTATTGGACTTGTTCTTCTTCCTTGCGGGACCTCAGGCAAGATGACCATACCCACGAAATCACTTCTATCTTTGCTTGCTAGTTGTTTCGCTCTATCGTTATGCCGCGCTACCTACCACTTGCTAAATCATGCCTCCCATATTGCCATGTCAAGCCTCTAACACACCTTTCCAAGCAAACCGTTGTTTGGCTATGTTACCGCTTTTGCTCAGCCCCTCTTATAGCGTTGCTAGTTGCAGGTGAAGATGAAGTTTGTTCCTTGTTGGAACATGGATATTTTGGGATATCACAATATCTCTTATTTAATTAATGCACCTATATACTTGGTAAAGGGTGGAAGGCTCGGCCTTATGCCTGGTGTTTTGTTCCACTCTTGCCGCCCTAGTTTTCCGTCATACCGGTGTTATGTTCCTTGATTTTGCGTTGATTACGCGGTTGGGTGATTATGGGAACCCCTTGATAGTTTGCTTTGAATAAAGCTCCTCCAGCAAGGCCCAACCTTGGTTTTACCATTTGCCTACCTAAGCCTTTTTCCCTTGGGTTCCCCGGACTCAAGGGTCATCTTTATTTTAAACCCCCGGGCCAGTGCTCCTCTGAGTGTTGGTCCAACCTGTCAGCCGCCGGTGGTCACCAGAGGCAACTCTGGGCTGGCCTATCAGAAGTTTGGACAATCCGGTGTGCCCTGAGAACGAGATATGTGCAGCTCCTATCGGGATTTGTCAGCACATTCGGGCGGCTTTGCTAGTCTCGTTTTACCATTGTCGAAATGTCTTGTAACCGGGATTCTGAGACTGATCGGGTCTTCCCGGGAGAAGGAATATCCTTCATTGGTCATGAGAGCTTGTGATGGGCTAAGTTGGGACACCCCTGCAGGGTATAAACTTTCGAGAGCCATGCCCGCAGTTATGTGGCAGATGGGAAATTGTTAATGTCTGGTTGTAGAGAACTTGACACTTGACTTAATTAAAATACATCAAACGCGTGTGTAGCCGTGATGGTCTCTTTTCGGCGGAGTCCATGAAGTGAACACGGTTTGGGTTATGTATGAACGTAAGTAGTTTCAGGATGACTTCTTCATCACTTCTAGCTTCTCGACTGTTGTGTTGCTTCTCTTCTCGCTCTTATTTGCGTATGTTAGCCACCATATATGCTTAGTGCTTGCTGCAGCTCCACCTCATTACCCCATCCTACCCATAAGCTTACATAGTCTTGATCTCGCGGGTTTTGAGATTGCTGAGTCCTCGTGACTCACCAGATACTATCACAACAGTTGTAGGTGCCGACGATACTAGTGCAGGTGATGCAACCGACCTCAGATGGGAGCTCAACGAAGATCTTGGTCGTTGCTATGTTTCGTTTTATGTTGATCAGTAGTGGAGCCCAGTTGGGACGATCTGGGATCTAGCAGTTGGGTTATCTTCTTTTCTTTTGGCTTCGTCCGTAGTCGGACTATGTGTGTGCTCTGAATGATGTATGAATTATATGTTCATTGTGTGAAGTGGCGATTGTAAGCCAACTCTTTATCCCATTCTTGTTCATTACATGGGATTGTGTCAAGATGACCCTTCTTGCGACAAAACCACCATTCGGTTATGCCTCTAAGTCGTGCCTCGACGCGTGGGAGATATAGCCGCATCATGGGTGTTACAGCAACTCCATGTTGTCTCTCTATATGCGGTGCACATGCTTTTCGAAAGTAAAGTAGGAACATTAGCTAACCAATTAAACGTTATCTGTTTTATTAATATCAGCATCATATCAGATTCATATTTGAGCAAAGAGTTTGGAATTATGAGTGGCATGTTGTTTAGCTTGATGGATTGAGGAGCAGCGCTAAGCAGCTACGATGATGGTACTGAATATAAAGGAATGTCTGCATCCAAGTCGCGTGACTTTTGTCATTTGGGTCTGTCGACCATTTCAGGCGGTTGGATGAAGATCCTACATCTCCTAACCCTTCTTCTTCCTTGTCTCTGATTCTTCCCCTACAGAACACCGCACGGGCCGCCGGCCGAACCACCAGCCCCGCCCCCTGCCCTCCCCTGAACCACCCCCCACCGCATGCCTACCTCCGCCACCCCTACCACCACCCCCGCCCCCACCCGCGTTCAGTTTTCTTCATTTAGCAAGGGCCCACCACTGCCCCGCACAACCATTGTTCCCACCCAAGCCCCTTCCTTCCCTCCGGCGAACTCCGGTGAGCTCTCAAAAATTGACTGACCCAATTTGGAAATTTAGTCTACTGTCATTTAACTAGTGTGGAATATAAAAGGGGAAAACCATAATCATTGTGATAGACTGCTGAGCATGCCATGGCGGATCTGAAGGTGCAAACCGTACAAAGGCATCTTCGCAACCAATGTTTGCTTTCCACTAACAAGTAAGATCCTAAGTGATGGACAAGAAATCATAGTAAAGCAGTGGCGATCTATTTTCTTGCTGCGATAAATAAGTTGAGCATATATGAAAGAATACCGCCTCTGATATGGTGCCGTGTATGCATCTGCTGAGAATTTGATGGTGTTGCGGTAGCGATGGCTGTCGGCGGCATTGAAACAGATCTAGGAGGGTAGACGGTGGCGGCGGGGGAAATATCCCGACGATGTGGATGAGACGATCGTAGGAGCGGCGCCGGCAAGGTGGACAACGATGGGGATGAAGCGAGGGGACGGGATGCAAGGATCCTGGTCCGAAGCGGTGGAGGAGAGAGGTCGATCTCTTGTAATGGAGAACGACATTGGGGTATCAGCTCCGGCATGGCGGAGGAGGATGACGGTGGATGGGGTGGTGGAGGGAGGACGCTGGGGTGGAGAGGGTGTTTTGGCGCTCACGGAGTGCGAATGGGGAAATGGAGGGAGAGAGGAAGGGGAAACCTTGCCTTCAGGGCGCGCTTCTCTCAAATGCAAGGAAATTTACAAACTTAGCCCCCGTTTAAAATTTCCTACATCACAACAATAATTGTTGGTTGGGGATAGGACGGTAATCCCGCATACACAGAATATTTGGCGCCGGCAATTTCGGCCGAGGAGACACTGTGTTTTGGCGCCCACCGTGTATGAATCCGGGTGAGAGGCGGTTATGTCGCGTTTGAGTGAAATTACAAACCTGCTCCTATCAAGACCTATTGAAATTGAGCCGACATGTGTTGTGTGTCAGGGGCAGGCGGTAATTTCCATCTCCCATATTTTGGTTTCGGGCGGTTACTGCGAGCTTGGCCGCTTCGTTCAATTTTTTGAGAAAAAGCTTGCACATTTACCGTGCCAACTCAATTCGAATCCATTTTGTATTCTATTTTTGTTCGGGCAGGATCCATTTTCGATTGGAATAAAATTCTATATACATCATTTTTTATATATACTTTCAAAAGCGCAACAAACATACTCCCTCCGTCCCAAAATTTGTGTTTTAGATTTGTCTAGAACGGATGTACCTAATACTAAAACATGACTTGATACATCTGTATTTAGAAAAATCTAAGACAAGAATTTTGGGACGGAGGGAGTATGATTTAAAAATACAATGATATCAAAATCATAAGGTTGAATTCAAAATTTTAAACCAAATTATGTTCTACTAAAATGTATGGATCTGTAATATCTACATATTAAATAACATAGATGCGCGTGAATTCATATGAGTATGCATGTTTGGTAGATCAATTTTGGTTTGAGTATGAATTACATGTATCATCATCTTGAATCCAAATATTTGAATCCCTTTTATGGTGACATTTTCTATACACGCAACTAAATATTTGAATCTCCTTTCACGCCCATCTCTCTCGCATGCTGCGTCATGTAACTATCACTCTCTTTTCTCCATCTCACCAGCATGCTCACTTCATGTTTCTCCTATATTTTTGCAAACATGGTCTCTTGACGTCTCCCTTGAGAAGTGTCACACTCTCCCTAGCATTATACATTACACGGTTTTCATTATCTCTCACATCTCTATCATTCTCTGGTATCACTAGGTACCTAAGCTTTCTTTTTCACCGCCACACACACACTCTCACTCGTCTTTCACTTTTTCTTTCTCTCCAGGGTTCTCTCATGCACCCCATATCTCTCTATATATGACTCCTAACAGTAAAATTACTCTCTCCCGCACACACAAAGTTTGTTGCAGTCTCCTTTCTGTCTTCATCTCGGTTATAAAAATGTCATTATTCATTTGTTTACCGATCAGAAAAACTCCCCCTCCCTTTCTCTCTCTCTCTCTCTCTCTCTCTCTCTCTCACACACACACACACACACACACAACTAATGCTTCCTCTCGCCTTCCCGACTACCATCTCTCTCACAGACACACAAATTTCTCGCTTTCGCACCCCGACTCATATTTCTCTCACAAACATTGATCAACTAGCCTCTAGATAGGTTTATACACCCGCACACTCTTGCTTCCACTATCTCGTACATGTCTCTCTCGCGCTCCTTGTATCTATGTAGATTTGTCATCCCTTCTTGAGACACGCCCTCTTGATCATGCACACACACACACACACTATCGCTCATTTTATGGTGATACCTCTTGCACACACACTCTGTGTTTCTTTGTCACACACCCACTATGTCCTCCTCCTCTGTCCCTCTCTCTCTCTGTCTCACACACACACACATGGGCTTTTTGCAACAACTAGCAAGATGCCCATGCGTTGTATAGAACATCAATATGCATTTGTATGAATAGTTTATCCTGTGGGAGAAAAGGATGAACGAGGGAAGGCCTTATTTCCAAAAGTGGAGATGGGTGTGGGTATCTTTTCGCAAAATTTCCATAGTTTCCTTCCTATCCGTCAGATATAAATCAGACGACCTATATTGCAGGATGGCAGGCACACCATCATCACCAACTTTGTTTTTTATAAGAGTAGAGATATACCACTTCTCGAATCTTGAAACCAACCACACTCCTCCCTTATATCATCAAAACCACCAAAGGAATATATTTTGAGTGAAACATAACATTTTTTACTGATATACGTATTTTAAAACTAGACTCTTTTCTATCAAATCGGAGAATATGTGTTAATCTACTTTCATCGTGTGGCAACGCAGTGGCACGTTGCTAGTTATTACTACTGTATAATTTTTTGGACACCAGACAATCGGTGGAGTACAGATAAGAAGATAAGAGGTGCACGCACGCAGTCGGTCTCTTGCTGTCTCGCACACATGAGATTTACGTAAATGCACCATAAACAAATAAACCCTAAAACCCTAGGTGCACGATTGCTACATGCGCGGGTACCAGGTACGTGGTGGAGTGCACCTTTGTAGGAATAGTCAGCTCACATGATAATTTGATCCATAAGAGTTGATGGTCGGGACCACAGGTGAATGACCTAGAGGCGGTGGCTCCCCAATCACCACTGGCCGAGTAGCCACGTTTAAAATATCATTTTTTAGCAGGGTAAGAGTTCCAATTTTCAATGGCGCGATATAAGTACTATTTTTCAGAACAATGGGTATGGAGGAAAAATGGAATTCATAACTACTACCTCCGTCCTGGTTTACTAGTCCCCATCGTATTTTGGGTCAAAGTTTGTCCACCAATTTTACTTACAAAATGTGAATGGAAAATGATATTTTGTTATGCCCAAACAAAAAAGGAATGGAGGGAGTGATTGCTCTGACACGGACGCGGCCTCTCATAGCGCAAGCATTGAACCGGCGGGCTGGCCAAGATGGCCCCACTAGCTGCAGGCCAGGCTGAAGACGCCTCCTCGCCACATGCTACCGGCTTCAGACTGCCCCGCATGCCTCCATTGAATCCGCCCATGTGCCGGTAACACGTCTTTCTGCGAGCCAGACGGCATTTTAGAACACAACACCGGTTGGCTCCTGTTGTCCGCCCACTATTTAAACGAGGCCAGATGCCTGGCAAGAACAACACCACACCGCCGCTCCCCATATCCTCCTTGCACCATTTTCAACACACTCTCCATATCATTCGATGAGCAGGAAGATGAGTTCTCCGTCATAAAAGCCGGCAGGGTGGCCACCGCCGACACCTGGGTCGGGAGCCGCCGTCGCTCGGAACCCACGAATGCTACCTTTCTCCAGCAGAAACCCGATGTGTTGCCGGGTTTGGCTCAAAATATCATGGACCCCAACCGCGGCCGGCATTAGAAATATTATGGTTGTCTCCAGAAGTTATTCGTGTTTAGTCAAAAATTGTCCAAAATATAATTAATTATGTATGGTCTTGACTTGTTGTGCTCGCACTGGTAGTAGGAACTAGAGGTTTTTCTTTATTTATAATTCTCCTCACATTTATTTGGATTTGAAGTGAATCATGGTTGTGGATGTTATCTATGAATGTGCAGATATCTGTGAACATGAGTTTGATGTGGAAGTTGAACTTGGAATATTGGGCTTGCATGTGAACTATACCATGTCCAATGCTTCGTCTATTATTGTCTGGAAAGTAATTACTATTATTACATGACCCAATATTTTTTTATTTTGTGCCATATCAGTAGATGCACGGACATCACAATAGGCATGCTGACTGGATAAACATTTGAACCTAGCTATAATGAAGGAAAATTTGTATTGAAAACAATTTTAGATAGCAGGAAACGCCTAGCATGCTCTGCCTCTGCTAGCTTCTTTCTGGCTTCTTCCATCTCTTCTTTGGCTTGGGTGAAGAGAGCATCTAATTGCTCTTTTCGCTTCTTCGGGAACTCAGCTACATTCTCAAGGGTTGTTGCACGCTTTCTTTCAGCCTTTACTAGAGCCAGGAGGACACGAACAATTGACGACTCCACCTGGCTTGTGTGTAATCCAACATCATCTGGGAATTGGCACCTTGTGTCTAATCCAGCATCATTAGGGAACGGGCACCTTGTGTGTAATCCAGCCTCATTTCGGAAACATGATCTCGAGGTTGACCATACTTCCCTCCTCGCGGGAGCTGCATCCTGACATGAAGTAACTTCTTTTTTAGATCAATACTCAGAGCAACCCAGATCCATTTAGTAGAAGCCAGATAAACAGGACTCGGAGAAGTGAATTCAAATGGAGAAATATAAAAATAGACTCCAAGGTGAGAAGACACACTTCCTACATCGAGCTAAAAATGAAAGCGTTGGGACAATTAAGACTCTTCTTATTGCACATCGAAGAACACAAGGCTAAGAGAAAAAAAAACTACAACATATACACATCGAAGAACACGAGGCTAAATGAAAGTTATTGAAAGGGTGTTACTTACCAAAGCTTGTTTTACAGGTTCGGTGCAGCTCCTCTTTAACTTGCCACGTTCCTTAAAGATGTCCCCAATATCCCGTGTTTGGTCCTCATTGCTCCTCTGCATGTTCGCACTCGTGGTTTTAAAATCTCAACATGGCAAGAAAAATATAGTAATACTCATGCATCTTGTGGGATACATTAAAGCACTCATCTGTCATGTTAGAGCATCTCCAATAGAAACGCAACGCGCAGCATGTTAAAAAAGTGTTTACAGCGCCAGAATAGCCAGTTTTTGTGGGCCGCGGAGTGATGGCTCCAGCGGCCGCTGCAAAAAATTGCACGCGCGCGCCGCTCCAGAAGACGCGCTACATTTTTTCTCATTTCTACTCTGACTCAATACACATTCACTCTGAGTCGATACTGGCATAGATAGATACATAGATAGTTCTCATCATAGATAGATAGAAGAATAGATAGTTCAACTACTCCTCGTCGTCCAACTCGATGATGTCCTCCTCCGATGTCTCACGATAAGCGGCAAGATATGGATCGTCGTCGGAGTCCCAGGGCGACGCTGCTCCTAGCTTGATGTTTAATTGAGCAGTCGCCTTCCCTGTATGCTTGTCCTTATGATAGGTGGCTCGCTCTGCCCTCCTCTTCTCCCTCTCCGCCCTTCTTTGCGCATAGAACTCACACTCGTTGATGATGTCCTGCAGGAAGCGTTGGCGCCACAACGCCATGGCTTCCTCGTCCATCTCGGCGATGCCGAGATGGTCCTCCCGCCTCCGATTGTCGCGACGATCCTCGTCGGTGATAAGCCACGGGGGAGGCGCGAGCTCCTGCGCCCGCTCCCGCGTTGGCATGTTGGGGAAGTTCATTGTTCTACAAGGCCACCGGAGGCACCATGTCATCGCATCATACGCGCGGGAGGCCTCGTGGGCGGTGTTGAAAGTGCTGAGGGAGAGGCGCGTCTCGCGGAATCTGATCTCGGCGTAGAAGCTGCCGGAGGGGTGCGCGCGGACGCCGCGGTATCCCCAAGTTTCCCGGTGATGCAGCGGCATGGTGGCATGCTAGCGGCGAGGCGAGAAAGAGCGAGGAGAGAGCGGTGGCGAGGGAAAGAGAGGGGAGAGAGTGGTGGCAAGGCATAGAGCAGTGGGAGGTCGTTGGATTTTATAAAGCATGCCGGACACCGCGCGCCAAAACTAGCGCGCGCCCCGCCGCATTTTCCCACGCGTGCGATCCTTTCTCGACGTCCCTGCTATCTCTACTGGCTTCTCTGCTCTTATTATATATATATATATATAATATTTATTTTATATTTATATATCACTACTTCTTATATCGTATATATCTCTTTGCCGTTTGTCAGTTCTTTGCCATATGTTTTTTATAAGCAGATGGCAAAGACGTTCTTTGCCATCAGCTGGCATATGGCAAAGAGCTGGCTGATGGCAAATTCCCTGTTTCCAGTAGTGTATGTACTACTCTTTTCTTTCTAATAAAAAAACAAAAAAAACAGAGTTGGTGATGATGGTGTGCCCGCCGTCCTGCAATATAGGCCATCGGATTTATATCTGATGGATAGGAAGGAAACTATGGCAATTTTTCAAAAAGATACCGACACCCCTCTCCACATTTGCAAATAAGGCCTTCCCTTGTTCATACTTTTCTCCCACAGGATAAACTACTCATACAAATGCATCTTGATGTTCCGTGCAACGCATGGGCATCTTGCTAGTTCTAAAAAACTTTCAATCATTTGCCACACTACTGGTTGCAGATGAAGAACCTACCTAAGCACAGCGCAATACAAGAGCGACTCACAATTACAAGGTGATATTCTGATGGACAATGCAAGCTAGTATGACCAATTACTTTTACGAGAACAATAGCAACCAGGAAATTTAAAGGGTAGGTATGAACAAAATTGGAACCGCACATGTACTACTAAGAGATTCAATACACACATTACCAATCGAGGAGGAGTACGATGGTCGCAGTGGCCTCTGTGCATCATGGTCGGAAATGGGAGTCAGTTCATTGTCCACGGCGGTGGTGCTTCTGCGCTTGGCATCAGCTTCCGAGAAGCAGATCCAAGACCGTGGAAGATGGTGCTGGGGAGGAGGCTCCGTGTACGAAGACGATGGTGGACCGGCTCCAATGCACGTACGACATCATCGATGAGGCAGATGCACTGCGGTGGACGAGTGCGCCGATGTAGAAGGGGAGGAGCACGAAGGCTGTGGTGCCATGGAGAAGTCTATTTTGCGGTGGGGATAGAAAATGGGGAGTACTCAGGTGTACTACTCTTGGTACAGGGGTGGGGTTGGCTGGGTAGGGTGAACCTGAAGTTACCAAAACAGCCCCCTACCAACCAGCATCCGTAGGCCTGTTCCGAAGGGTATGATGGTAACTCTACACTGCTCGAATCAGGGTCGCGGGAGATTTTCCCGCCAACCTCAAAATTTTGTAACACTGAACACCCCGTTTGGCGTGTTGGGTACTTGGCTAAGCAACTAGTACTCCATCCGTTTTTATTAACTCTTCATATTAGGTTTGGCTGAAGTCAAACTTCCTAATGTTTGACCAAGTTTATAGAAAAATATAAACATTTACCATAACAAATATGTATGATGTGAAAGTACATTCAATAATGAAACTAATGGTATTTATTTGTTATCATATATTGATCTCTACTACACAAACTCCTTCTTGTAGACGTTGTTGGGCCTCCAAGTGTAGAGGTTTGTAGGACAGTAGCAAGTTTCCCTCAAGTGGATGACCTAAGGTTTATCAATCTGGGGGAGGCGTAGGATGAAGATGGTCTCTCTCAAACAACCCTGAACCAAATAACAGAGTCTCTTGTGTCCCCAACACACCCAATACAATGGTAAATTGTATAGGTGCACTAGTTCGACGAAGAGATGGTAATAGAAATGCAATATGGATGGTAGATATAGGTTTTTGTAATCTGAAAATATACAAATAGCAAGGTGGCAAGTGATAAAAGTTAGCGAAAATGGTATTGCAATGCTTCGAAACAAGGCCTAGGGTTCATACTTCCACTAGTGCAAGTTCTCTCAACAATAATTACATAATTGGATCATTTAACTATCCCTCAATGTGCAACAAAGAGTCACTCCAAAGTCACTAATAGCGGAGAACAAACGAAGAGATTATTGTAGGGTACAAAACCACCTCAAAGTTATTCTTTCCGATCAATCTATTGGGCTATTCCTATAAGTGTCACAAACAGCCCTTGAGTTCGTAGTAAAATAACACC
This sequence comes from Triticum dicoccoides, assembly GCF_002162155.2. NCBI lineage: Eukaryota > Viridiplantae > Streptophyta > Magnoliopsida > Poales > Poaceae > Triticum > Triticum dicoccoides. Next base: position 345,762,499 of record NC_041387.1, on the reverse strand, counting down.
TTAAGACACACATCAACCAAAACCCTAATGTCACCTAGATACTCCAATGTCACCTCAAGTATCCATGGGTATGATTATACGACATGCATCACACAATCTCAGATTCATCTATTCAACCAACACAAAGAACTTCAAAGACTTCCCCAAAGTTTCTACCGGAGAGTCAAGACGAAAACGTGTGCCAACCCCTATGCATAAGTTCACAAGGTCACTGAACCCGCAAGTTGATCACAAAAACATACATCAAGTGGATCACGTGAATATCCCATTGTCACCACAGATAAGCACAACAAGACATACATCAAGTGTTCTCAAATCCTTAAAGACTCAATCCGATAAGATAACTTCAAAGGGAAAACTCAATCCATTAAAAGAGAGTAGAGGGGGGGAAACATCATAAGATCCAACTATAGTAGCAAAGCTCGCAGCACATCAAGATCGTGCCATATGAAGAACACGAGAGAGAGAGAGAGAATAAACACATATCTACTGGTACATACCCTCAGCCCCGAGGGTGAACTACTCCCTCCTAGTCATGGAGAGCGCCGGGATGATGAAGATGGCCACCGGTGATGATTCCCCCCTATGACAGGGTGCCGGAATAGGGCCCTGGTTGGTTTTTGGTGGCTACAGAGGCTTGCGGTGGCGGAACTTCCGATCTAGGTTTCTTTCTGGAAGTTTGGGTATTTATAGGAGGGTTTGGCATCGAGAACAAGTCAGGAGGACCCACAGGGTATCCACGAGGCACAGAGGCGCGCCCTCCACCCTCGTGGGCCCCACGGGACTCCTCTCCGAATATTTTCCCGAAAAAACCTCCGTTGATTTTCAGCGCATTCCAAGAACTTCTATTTATGCACAAAAACAATACCACGGTAGTTCTGCTGAAAACAACGTCAGTCCGGGTTAGTTCTAACCAAATCATACCAAAAGCATGTAAAAATATTATAAACATGGCATGAATACATCAAAAATTATAGATACGTTGGAGACGTATCAAGCATCTGCAAGCTTAATTCCTGCTCGTCGTCGAGTAGGTAAATGATAAAAACAGAATTTTTCATGTGGAATGCTACCTAACATATTTATCAATGTAATCTTCTCTATTGTGGCAAGAATATTCAGAACCATAAAATTCAAAACAAAAGTTTAATATTGACATAAGGAATGATAATACTTCAAGCACACTAACAAAGCAATCATGTATTCTCAAAATAACATGGCCAAAGAAAGCTATCCCTTCAAAATCATATAGTCTAGCTATGCTCTATCTTCATCGCACAAAATATTTAAATCATGCACAACCCCGATGACAAGCCAAGCAATTGTTTCATACTTTTGATGTTCTCAAACTTTTTCAATCTTCACGCAATACATGAGCATGAGCCATGGATATAGCAGTATAGGTGGAATAGAATGGTGGTTGTGGAGAAGACAAAAAGGAGAAAATAGTCTCACATCAACTAGGCGTATCAACGGGCTATGGAGATGCTCATCAATAGATATCAATGTAAGTGAGTAGGGATTGCCATGCAACGGATGCACTATAGCTATAAGTGTATGAAAGCTCAAAAAGAAACTAAGTAGGTGTGCATCCAACTCGCTTGCTCACGAAGACCTAGGGCACTTTGAGGAAGCCCATCATTGGAATATACAAGCCAAGTTCTATAATGAAAATTCCCACTAGTATATGAAAGTGACATCATAGTAGACTCTCTATCATGAAGATCATGGTGCTACTTTGAAGCACAAGTGTGGTAAAAGGATAGTAGCATTGCCCCTTCTCTCTTTTTCTCTCATTTTTTTGTTTTTGTGGCCTTCTCTTTTTTGGCCTCTTTTGTTTCCGTCCGGAGTCTCATCCCAACTTGTGGGGGAATAATAGTCTCCATCATCCTTTCCTCACCGGGACAATGCTCTAATAATGAAAATCATCACACTTTTATTTACTTTACAACTCAAAATATGACTCTATATGAATGCCTCCAGCGGTGTACCCAGATGTGCAATGAATCAAGTGTGACATATATGAAAAAAAATTATGAACGATGGCTTTGCCACAAATACGATGTCAACTACATGATCATGCAAGGCAATATGACAATGATGGAGCCTGTCATAATAAACAGAACGGTGGAAAGTTGCATGGCAATATATCTCGGAATGGCTATGGAAATGCCATAATAGGTAGGTATGGTGGCTGTTTTGAGGAAGGTATATGGTGGTTGTATGGTACCGACAAAAGTTGCGCGGTACTAGAGAGGCTAGGAATGGTGGAAAGGTGAGAGCGTATAATCCATGGAATCGACATTAGTCATAAAGAACTCACATACTTATTGCAAAAATCTACAAGTCATCAAAACAAAGTACTACGCGCATGCTCCTAGGGGAAGGGTTGGTAGGAGTTAACCATCATGCGATCCCGACCTCCACACATAAGGAAGTCAATCAATAAATAAATCATGCTCTGACATCATCACATAACGGTTCACCATATGTGCATGCTACGGGAATCACAAACTTTAACACAAGTATATCTCAAATTCACAACTACTCCACTAGCATGACTCTAATATCACCATCTTCAAATCTCAAAACAATCATAAATAATAAAACTTCTCATAGTATTCAATGTACTTTATATGAAAGTTTTTACTATATCCCCCTTGGATGCCCATCATATTAGGACTAGTTTCATAACCAAAGCAAATTACCATGCTGTTTCGGACTCCCAAAATAATATAAGTGAAGAATGAGAGCTCATCTATTTCTTCAAAATAAAACCACCACCGTGCTCGAAAAGATATAAGTGAAGCACTAGAGCAAACGACAAACTACTCCAAAAGATATAAGTGAAGATCAATGAGTAGTCGAATAATTATGTAACTATGTGAAGACTCTCTAGCATTTAAGAATTTTAGATCTTGGGATATTATTCAAACAGCAAGCAAAACAAAACAAAACAAAATGACGCTCCAAGCAAAACACATATCATGTGGTGAATAAAAATATAGCTCCAAGTAAGGTTACCGATGAACGAAGACGAAAGAGGGGATGCCATCCGGGGCATTGATACGTCTCCAACGTATCTATAATTTTTTTGTTGTTCCATGCTATTATATTACCCCTTTTGGATGTTTATGGGCTTTATTTTACACATTTATATCATTTTTGGGGCTAACCTACTAACCGGAGGCCCATCACGTATTGCTGTTTTTTTCCTATTTCAGTATTTCGAAAAAAAGGAATATCAAACGGAGTCCAAATGGAATGAAACCTTCTGGAGCGTCATTTTTGGAACGAACGTGATCCAGAGGACTTGGAGTGCAAGCCAAGAAGCAGTCGAGGAGGCCATGAGATAGGACGGCACGCCCACCCCCTCTGGGCGTGCCCCCTGTTTTGTGGGCCCCTCGGGCGGCCACCGACGTACTTCTTCCTCCTATATAAGCCTACGTACCCCAAAAACATCTAGGGAGCCAACGAAACACAATTTACACCACCGTAACGTTCTGTATCCGCGAGATCCCATCTTGGAGCCTTCGCTGGCGCTCTGCCGAAGGGGGAATCGACCATGGAGGGCTTCTACATCAACACCATAGCCCCTCCGATGAGTTGTGAGTAGTTTACCATAGACCTTCGGGTCCATAGTTATTAGCTAGATTGCTTCTTCTCTCTTTCTGGATCTCAATACAATGTTCCCCCCCTCTCTTGTGGAGATCTATTCGATGTAAACTCTTTTTGCGGTGTGTTTGTCGAGATCCGATGAATTGCTGGTTTATGATCAAGTTTATCTATGAGAAATATTTGAATCTCCTCTAAATTGTTTTATGTATGATTGAGTTATCTTTGCAAGTCTCTTCGAATTATCAGTTTGTTTGACCTACTAGATTGATCTTTCTTGCCATGGGAGAAGTGCTTAGCTTTGGGTTCAATCTTGCGGTGTCCTTTCCCAGTGACAGCAGGGGCAGCAAGGAATGTATTGTATTGTTGCCATCAAGGATAAAAAGATGGGATTTATATCATATTGCTTGAGTTTATCCCTCTACATCATGTCATCTTTCTTAATGCGTTACTCTGTTCTTTATGAACTTAATACTCTAGATGCAGGCAGGAGTCGGTCGATGTGTGGAGTAATAGTAGTAGATGCAGGCAGGAGTCAGTCTACTTTTCATGGACATGATGCCTATATACATGATCATGCCTAGATAATCTCATAATTATTCGCTTTTCTATCAATTGGTCGACAGTAATTTGTTCACCCACCGTAATACTTATGCTATCTTGAGAGAAGCCACTAGTGAAACCTATGGCCCCCGGGTCTATCTTTTATCATATAAACTTCCAATCTACTTTTATTTGCATCTTTACTCTTTTGCATCTATCTTATAAAATACCAAAAATATATTTATCTTATCATACTGTCTCTATCAGATCTCACTTTCGCAAGTGGCCGTGAAGGGATTGACAACCCCTTTATTGCGTTGGTTGTGAGTTCTTTGTTTGTTTGTGTAGGTGCGTGGGACTTTTGAGGAGCCTCCTACTGGATTGATACCTTGGTTCTCAAAAACTGAGGGAAATACTTACGCTACTATTGCTGCATCACCCTTTCCTCTTCAAGGAAAACCAACACAAGCTCAAGATGTAGCAAGAAGGATTTCTGGTGCCATTGCCGGGGAGGTCTTCGCTCAAGTCAAGACAAACCAAGTACCCATCACAAACTCATCTCCCTCGCATTTACATTATTTGCCATTTGCCTCTCGTTTTCCTCTCCCCCACTTCACCCTTGCCGTTTTATTCGCCCTCTCTTTCCTAATATTCTCCTCTCTCTCTCTCTCTCGCTTGCTTTCTTCTTCCTTGCTTTTGTTTGCCATTATATCTGAAATTGGGAGATTATCGTCTACATGGACAATAATGATAACATGGAAAATTCCGAGGCTCCGGCTGAAGAACCCCCTATCTTGCATACTAAAAAGTTTCGAATCGGTAGTGGTAACATTATTGGAAAAAGTGTTATTCAAGATTTCTTTACTTATGCCGGTGCTTTACCTTCCATGGGTGGTTATATTCTTCATAGTACTAGTAGTCTTGTGGATGCCATTGCTATGCTTGTAGTTGAACTTGAAAGACAATTTATGCATATGCATCCTTGCATACAAAGAATTTTTCTAGAATTTTCCAATATTGAGCATTCTTCTGTTAAACGCGATGTTACTATCTTTTTGGCTCATGAGTTTATATTTATAATAAGAGAGGCCAAAGAAATCTTTGCGAACTATAGGGTGGACGCCGGTCGTCCTCCCATAGAGGCTGTCCTCTTTGATCAAGAGGAAATTAGGCGTTTTCAATCTTCGGACTATGTTTCTTTCAATGAAAACCTTAGAAAAAAGGTTCCTACCAATGTATTGGTTGATAGAATTACCGAACTTAATAATGATTTTGCCCTTCGAAATAATGAGCTAGGATAATCTCTTGAGTATAGGCTCACGAGATTTTGCCAAAAGAATGCTTTTAGTGATGAATTAGTTGTGCATTATGAAGGGCCAAAGGAGGAATCCGTTCCTCCTGAGATTGATCTTGTGGAATTTTGTCTCGCTAAATTTAGCCCTTTTGATTAAACTTGCTGCCGAACGTAGAAAATATGAGATGAGCTTTCAAGATCTATCTTATTATTATGGCACTACGTAGATCTATCTTCGCTTTTATGCCTAGCTAGGGGCGTTAAACGATAGCGCTAGTTGGGAGGCAACCCAATTTTATTTGTGTTTTTTGTTTTTGTTCCTGTTTAGTAATAAATTTTGCATTTATCTTCTTTTTAGATGTGTTTTTATCTTTTAATTAGTGTTTGTGCCAAGTAGAACCTATAGGATAACTTATGATGTTAGTTGATTTGATTCTTCTGAAAAACAGAAACTTTGCACGCACGAATTTAGTTTTGTTAAATCACAGAAACGTGATTTTTCGTTGATTCTTTTTTCTTCTAATCAATAGACAAATTTTTTAGGGCTTCCTACTTTGGTATGATTTTTAGAGTTCCATAAGTTTTCTTTAGTTACAGATTGCTACAGACTGTTCCGTTTTTGACAGATTCTGTCTTTCATGTGTTGTTTGCTTATTTTGATGCATCTATGGCTAATGAAATAGTTTATAAACCATAGAGAATTTGGAATACAGTAGTTTTAACACCGAAAAAAATAAAGAATGAGTTCATTACAGTACCTTATGTGGTGGTTTTGTTTTCTTTTACTAACGGAGCTTATAAGATTTCCTGTTAAGTTTTGTGTTGTGAAGTTTTCAAGTTTTGGGTAAAGCTTTGATGGACTATGGAATAAGGAGTGGCAAGAGCCTAGCTAGGGGATGCCCATCGCACCCCAAGATATTCAAGGATAGCCAAAAGCCTAAGCTTGGGGATGCCCCGGGAAGGCATCCCCTCTTTCGTCTTCGTTCATTGGTAACTTTACTTGGAGCTATATTTTTATTCGCCACATGATATGTGTTTTGCTTGGAGCATCGTGTATTATATTAGTCTTTGATTTTTATTTTACCACAATCATCCTTGCTGTCCACACCTTTTGGGAGAAGCCTACTTGATTGAATTTATTAGAATATGCTATGTGCTTCACTTATATCTTTTGAGCTTGATAGTTTTTGCTCTAGTGCTTCGCTTATATCTTTTAGAGCACGGTGGTGGCTTAATTTTATAGAAATTACTAGTCTCTCATGCTTCACTTATATTATTTTGATAGTCTTTTAGAACAGCATGGTATTTGCTATGGTTATAAAATTGGTCCTAGAATGGTAGGCATCCAAGTTGGGTATAATAAAAACTATCATAGGAAGTGAATTTGATGCTATGATCAATTTGATACTTGATAATTGTTTTGAGATATGGAGGTAGTGATATTAAATTCATGCTAGTTGGGTGATTATGAATTTAAAGAATGCTTGTGTTGAAGTTAGCAAGTCCCGTAGCATGCACGTATGGTTAAAGTTGTGTAACAAATTTGAAACATGAAGTGTACCTGGCTTGTGCATCCTTATGAGTAGCGGTCGTGGACGAGCGATGGTCTTTTCCTACCAATATATCCCCCTAGGAGCATGCGTGTAGTGCTTGATTTTTGATGACTTCTAAATTTTTGCAATAAGTATATGATTTCTTTTGACTAATGTTGAGTCCATGGATTATACTCACTTTTACCTTTCCATCATTGCTAGCCTCTTCGGTACCGTGCATTGCCCTTTCTCACCTTGAGAGTTGGTGCAAACTTCGCCGGTGCATCCAAACCCCGTGATACGATACGCTCTATCACACATAAACCTTCTTATATATTCCTCAAAACAGCCACCATACCTACCTATTATGGCATTTCCATAGCCATTCTGAGATATATTGCCATGCAACTTTCCACCGTTCCGTTCATCATCATCATGACATACTTTACTTTTTTCATATTGACATTGCATGATCATGTAGTTGACATCTTATTTGTGGCAAAGCCACCATGCATAATTTTTCATACATGTCACTCTTGATTCATTGCACCATCCCGGTACACCACCGGAGGCATTCATATAGAGTCATATCTTGTTCTAGTTTCGAGTTGTAATTCATATGTTGTAATCAATAGAAGTGTGATGATCATCATTATTAGAGCATTGCCAAAAAAAATTAAAAAAATAATGGCCAAAGAAAAAAAATAAAAAAGAACAAAAAAGAAAATAAATAAAAAGGGCAATGTTACTATCTCTTTTTCCACACTTGTGCTTGAAAGTAGCACCTTGTTCTTCATGTAGTGAGTCTCATATCTTGTGCTTCAAACTAGCACCATGTTTTTCTTATAGTGAGTCTCATATGTTGTGACTTTCATATACTAGTGGGAATTTTTCATTATAGAACTTGGCTTGTATATTCCTACGATGGGCTTCCTCAAATGCCCTAGGTCTTCGTGAGCAAGCAACTTGGATGCACCACCTACTAGTTTTCTTTCGTTGAGCATTCATTTATAGCTCTGGTGCGTCTGTTGCATGGCAATCCCTACTCCTCATGTTGACATCTATTGATGGGCATCTCCATAGCCCGTTGATTATCCTCGTCAATGTGAGACTTTCTCCTTTTTTGTCTTCTCCACACAATCCCCATCATCATATTCTATTCCACCCATAGTGCTATAGCCATGGCTCACGCTCATGTATTGCATGAAGGTTGAAAAAGCTTGAGATTATTTAAGTATGAAACAATTGCTTGGCTTGTCATCGGGGGTATAGAAGTTGGGAACATCTTTGTGTGACGAAAATGAAGCATAGCCTAACTATATGATTTTGTAGGGATGAACTTTCTTTAGCCATGTTATTTTGAGAAGACATGATTGCTTTGATTAGTACGCTTGAAGTGTTACTATTTCTTTTATCAATATGAACTATTATTTTTGAATCATTTGGATCTGAACATTCATACCACAATAAATAAAATTACATTGAGAATTATCCTAGGTTGCATTCCACATCAAAAATTTTGCTTTTATCATTTACCTACTCGAGGACGAGTAGGAATTAAGCTTGGGGATGCTTGATACGTCTCCAACATATCTATAATTTTTTATTGTTCCATGCTATTATATTACCCCTTTTGGATGTTTATGGGCTTTATTTTACACATTTATATCATTTTTGGGACTAACCTACTAACTGGAGGCCCAGCCCGTATTGCTGTTTTTTGCCTATTTCAGTATTTCGAAGAAAAGGAATATCAAACGGAGTCCAAACGGAATGAAACCTTCGGGAGCGTGATTTTTGGAATGAACGCGATCCATAGGACTTGGAGTGCAAGCCAAGAAGCAGCCGAGGTGCCCACGAGATAGGAAGGCGTGCCCACCCCCTCTGGGCACGCCCCCCTGTCTTGTGGGCCCATCGGGCGGCCACCAACGTACTTCTTCCTCCTATATAAGCCTATGTACCCCAAAAACATCCAGGGAGCCAACGAAACACAATTTCCACCACTATAACCTTCTGTATCCACGAGATCCCATCTTGGAGCCATCACCGGTGCTCTGCCGGAGCGGGAATCGACCACGGAGGGCTTCTACATCAACACCATAACCCCTCTAATGAGTTGTGAGTAGTTTACCACAGACGTTCGGGTCCATAGTTATTAGCTAGATGGCTTCTTCTCTCTTTTTGGATCTCAATACAATGTTCTCCCCCTCTCTTGTGGAGATCTATTCAATGTAAACTCTTTTTGCGGTGTGTTTGTCGAGATCCGATAAATTGTGGGTTTATGATCAAGTTTATCTATGAGAAATATTTGAATCTCCTCTGAATTCTTTTACGTATGATTGAGTTATCTTTGCAAGTCTCTTCGAATTATCAGTTTGGTTTGGCCTACTAAATTGATCTTTCTTGCCATGGGAGAAGTGCTTAGCTTTGGGTTCATTCTTGCGGTGTCCTTACCCAGTGACAGAAAGGGTTGCAAGGCATGTATTGTATTGTTGCCATCGAGGATAAAAAGGTGGGGTTTATATCATATTGCATGAGTTTATCCCTCTACATCATGTCATGTTGCTTAAGGCGTTACTCTGTTCTTATGAACTTAATACTCTAGATGTAGGCAGGAGTCGGTCGATGTGTGGAGTAATAGTAGTAGATCCAGGCAGGAGTCGGTCTACTTGTCGCGGACGTGATGCCTATATACATGATCATGCCTAGATAATCTCATAATTATTTGCTTTTCTATCAATTGCTCGACAGTAATTTGGTCACCCACCGTAATACTTATGCTATCTTGAGAGAATCCACTTGTGAAACCTATGGCCCCCGGGTCTATCTTTTATCATATAAACTTCCAATCTACTTTTATTTGCATCTGTACTTTTTGCATGTATCTTATAAAATACCAAAAATATATTTATCTTATCATACTATCTCTATCGGATCTCACTTTCGCAAGTGGCCTTGAAGGGATTAACAACCCCTTTATTGCGTTGGTTGCGAGTTCTTTGTTTTTTTGTGTAGGTGTGTGGGACTTTTGAGAACCTCCTACTAGATTGATACCTTGGTTCTCAAAAACTGAGGGAAATACTTACGCTATTGTTGCTGCATCACCCTTTCCTCTTCAAGGAAAACCAACGCAAGCTCAAGACGTAGCAGGCATCCCCAAGCTTAGGGTCCTTGTTGTCCTTGAATATTACCTTGGGGTGCCTTAGGCATCCCCAAGCTTAGGCTCTTTCCACTCCTTATTCCATAGTCCATCGAATCTTTACCCAAAACTTGAAAACTTCACAACACAAAACTCAACAGAAAAGTCGTAAGCTCTGTTAGTATAAGAAAATAAACCACCACTTAGGTACTGTTGTGAACTCATTCTAAATCCATATTGGTGTAATATCTACTGTATTCAAACTTCTCTATGGTTCATACCCTCTGATACTACTCATAGATTCATCAAAATAAGCAAACAACATAATGAAAACAGAATCTTTCAAAAACAGAACAGTCTGTAGTAATCTGTAGCTCTCGAATACTTCTGTAACTCTAAAAAATCTGAAAAAATTGGTTGACGTGAGGAATTTGTCTATTAATCAACTTAAAAGCACTCTTCTGTAAAAAATGACAGCTAATCTCGTGAGCGCAAAGTTTCTGTTTTTTACAGCAAGATCACATTAACTTTCACCCAAGTTTTCCCAAAGGTTCTCCTTGGCACTTTATTGAAACAAAAGATATAAAACATGATTACTATAGTATCTTAATCATGTGAACACGCAAAAAAGTAGGGGTGAATATTGGGTTGTCTCCTAACAAGCGCTTTTCTTTAATACCATTCTAGCTAGGCATGATGATTTCAATGATGCTCATATAAAAGATAAGAATTGAAACACAAAGAGGGCATCATGAAGAATATGACTAGCACATTTAAGTCTAACCCACTTCCTATGCATTGGGATTTTGTGAGCAAACACCTTATGGGAACAATAACTAACTAGCATAGGAAGGCAAAACAAGCAAAACTTCAAGATTTTAAGCACATAGAGAGGAAACTTGATATTATTGAAACTCCTACAAGCATATACTCCTCCCTCATAATAATTTTCAGTAGCATCATGAATGAATTCAACAATATAACCATCACATAAAGCATTCTTTTAATGATCCCCAAGATATAAATTTTATTACTCTCCACATAAACAAAGTTCTTCTCATCAATAGCAGTGGGAGCAAACTCAACAAAATAACTAGCATGTGAGGCATACTCCAATTGAAAATAAAAATCACAATGACAAGTTTCATGGTTATCGTTGTTCTCTATAGCATACATGTCATGACAATAATCATCATAGATAGGAACTTTATTCTCATAATCAATTGGAACCTCTTCAAAAATAGTGGATTCATTACTAAATAAAGTCATGACCTCTCCAAATCAACTTTCATAATTATAATAAGATTCAACACCCTCCAAAATAGTGGGATCATTACTTCCTAAAGTTGACACTCTTCCAAACCCACTTTCATCAATATAATCATCATAAATAGGGGGCATGCTATCATCAAAATAAATTTGCTCATCAAAACTTGGGGGACTGAAAATATCATCTTCGTCAAACATAGCTTCCCCTAGCTTGTGGCTTTGCATATCATTAGCATCATGGATATTCAAGGAATTCATACTAACAACATTGCAATCATGCTCATCGTTCACAAATTTAGTGCCAAACATTCTCTTGCATTCTCTAACACTTTGGCACAATTATCAAAATCCTTATTTTCACGGAAGACATTAAAAAGATGAAGCATATGAGGTGCCCTCAATTCCAAAACAAATTAGTTTTCGTGTATATACTAAACTAGTGATAAAACAAGCACTAACCTCCCCGACAACGGCGCCAGAAAAGAGCTTAGTTGATGGGGTGTTAGTGCCGCTTACCTAGCCTCCCCGGCAAAGGCGCCAGAAAAGAGTTTGATGTCTACTACACAACCTTCTTCTTGTAGACATTGTTGGGCCTCAAAGTGCAGAGGTTTGTACGACAGTAGCAAATTTCCCTCAAGTGGATGACCTAAGGTTTATCAATCCGTGGGAGGTGTAGGATCAAGATGGTCGCTCTCAAGTAACCCTGCAACCAAATAACAAAGAGTCTCTTGTGTCCCCAACACACCCAATACAATGGTAAATTGTATAGGTGCACTAGTTAAGCGAAGAGATGGTAATAGAAGTGCAATATGGATGGTAGATATAGGTTTTTGTAATCTGCAATTATAAAAACAGCAAGGTAGCAAGTGATAAAAGTGAGCGAAAACGGTATTGCAATGTTTCGAAACAAGGCCTAGGGTTCATACTTCCACTAGTGCAAGTTCTCTCAACAATAATAACATAATTGGATCATATAAATATCCCTCAATGTGCAACTAAGAGTCACCCCAAAGTCACTAATAGCGGAGAACAAACGAAGAGATTATTGTAGGGTACGAAACCACCTCAAAGTTATTCTTTCCGATCAATCCATTGGGCTATTCCTATAAGTGTCACAAATAGCCCTAGAGCTCGTAGTAAAATAACACGTTAAGACACACATCAACCAAAACCCTAATGTCACCTAGATACTGCATTGTCACCTCAAGTATTCATGGGTATGATTATACGACATGCATCACACAATCTCAGATTCATCTATTCAACCAACACAAAGAACTTCAAATACTGCCCCAAAGTTTCTACCGGAGAGTCAAGACAAAAATGTGTGCCAACCCCTACGCATAAGTTCACAAGGTCACTGAACCCGCAAGTTGATAACCAAAACATACATCAAGTGGATCACGTGAATATCCCATTGTCACCATAGATAAGCACGGCAAGACATACATCAAGTGTTCTCAAATCCTTAAAGACTCAATCCGATAAGATAACTTCAAAGGGAAAACTCAATCCATTACAAGAGAGTAGAGGGGAAGAAATTCATAAGATCCAACTATAATAGCAAAGCTCGCGGCACATGAAGATCGTGCCATATCAAGAACACGAGAGAGAGAAAGAGATATCAAACACATAGCTACTGGTACATACCCTTAGCCCCAAGGGTGAACTACTCCCTCCTAGTCATGGAGAGCGCTCGGATGATAAAGATGACCACCGGTGATGATTCCCCCCTCCGCCAGGGTGCCAGAACAGGGCCTCGATTGGTTTTTTGTGCAGAGGCTTGCGGCGGCGGAACTCCTGATCTAGGTTTCTTTCTGGAAGTTTGGGTATTTATAGGAGGGTTTGGCATCGAGAACAAGTCAGGAGGACCCATGGGGTATCCACGAGGCACAGGGGCGCGCCCTCCACCCTCGTGGGCCCCATGGAACTCCTCTCCAATAACTTTTTGTTCCAGTGTTTTTATATTTTTCAGAAAAAATCTCCGTTGATTTTTAGCGCATTCCGAGAACTTTTATTTCTGCACAAAAACAATACCATGGTAGCTCTGCTGAAAACAGCGCCAGTCCGGGTTAGTTCTAACCAAATCATACCAAAAAGCATGTAAAAATATTATAAACATGGCATGAATACATCAGAAATTATAGATACGTTGGAGACGTATCATATATGTTAATATTTTTTGTTATAAACTTTGTGATAGTTTACAAAACTTGACTTTGACCAATGTTAATATGCGGGCTTAAATAAAAACGGAGGGAGTACACATTTGTTTTCTTAGTTTGTAGTGGAATTAATCATTTGTTTTAATCATGAAATAAATATATTAGGCTACTGACTTCGAATGTAATGGTTTATACAATTCAATAGTTAGTATCATTGCTAAATTCCAAGATGTATGCGAGGTCTATAGTACTTCACAATATGCTCAAAATCACATAGTCCCAGTCAAATGAAAATCTAAATGCATTTCAGAGTTATTACTTTGTAGGATGCAACAAAACCAACCATAACTCTACATGATCCATTACAAAAGCAACATTTTGAACACATCCCAATTTGTGAATGAAATGTGTAGAGAGTGCAAAGATGGAGCAGATAGGGCAGGAAATATTGAGAGAGAGATAGAGAGATAGGAAGAGGTTAGGTCTGTGAGAAAGATGGAGACATGTATTATACGTGAGATGCTTGTGCATCTGGATTTTGTACACGTTGAAGGAGAAGAGACAACGGGTTTTATGAGAGAGCTGGAAAAACTTGGACTAGAGGGGAAGGATCTCGTGGATTGAGGGATTTATAATTTTGTGCGGGAGAGAGAGGGGGGAGGAGTCAGTCAGCCGTCGTCACAACATCCTGCTTCCAAATGGCCTCGCATTCTCTAGTGCACTGTGGTCGCCGTCTTCGATCTCCTCGATGCCATCTTTGAAGATTGAGGTGGTGTGCATGCTGGGGTGCAGAGAAGCACAAGCAAGAGTGGTCGACATACAACCTTGGATGGGGATGAATTGTGTGCTCCCAGAAGGGGGGAGTGTGTGTGTGTGTGCCAGATACTGAGAGAAATCAAACCTATGGAGAGAATATGTGTGTGTATGTGATGGAAAGCTACATGCTAAATAGGGTTTTCACGAAGAGATTATGCGTGCGAGATAGAGAGCGTTGTGCAGGCCTTGGGGTGGGCAGGGGCCGGGTGAGGGTCTCAAAATGTGTGCGCTGATGCATGTGTTACATGCGATCATGCGAGGGACGGACGAATTGACATAGATCGTTGTTGTGTCACGGATTCTCCTCTCTCTCTCTCGCGCACACACAAGTACAAATAGAAGACCGTTCTCTCATGTATACACAACATATCAGCATCTCTCTATGTCTCACTCATGCATGATCATTTGCACATTCACACCTTTCTGTGTCTCTATCACACGCACACCATCTCCACATTGCCCTTTTGCCACAACACACATATGGACACATACACGCGTTCTCTCTCAATCACACACACATAATCAGTATTAAAGAAACTAGGGCACACCTAAAATGTCCAAATCCAAATAAGCACGAACTGAAGCTAAATTCAAATATATGGATATATTGTAGCGCGAAGAACTTTTCCAGGAAAAAAAGTAGAGTAATATTCGGGGATTGTTTTCACACACACAAAAAGGTTCGGCAGATGTCCTTCGAGCGCGACACGGTGACGCACCGTTCAATCGACCGCGTGGCCACGGTGCACGCGCTTGCAAAGGATTCTGTATCGATGTTGTGCTAACTAGTATGGTAGTATAGCGTTGCCTCAGTATAATGTTTTTTTGAAACTGGGCCTCAGTCTAATGTTTACGTGTACTACTACGGTGTTCTTTTAAGTTTTACCAACCCTGTATAAAACTAAACTAAGCTCCCATGCGCGCACTTAACAATATGTCGCCGCCGTCGTTACGCATGCTGGCGCCCGCCTGCTCCAGCCGACCATTTCTCGCCCATCACCTCCATGTCCCCACCATCCCTGTGCCATGAAGCCGAAGGCTCGCCCACTCATGTCGTCTGTAGTCCCTCCTCGTGATGCCGTCGCACTGCCAAGCACGCGAGCACCTGGTGGAGCCACATATATGCCCACAACGTATGAAAAGGAGGACGAGCGCGTCCTCCAGTACGCCGTCGAGGAGGAGCTAGCGTGTGATTGTTATCTCCACCTGCACGGAGGAGGCGCGCATAGTGGCTATCAATACGGAAGCCGGTCACGCCAACGCCGAGCCCGCAAACCGGGTGTGGACGCGGAATCTACCTTCGAGACCTTGAATGCCACGTGGATCCTGCAATCTGACGGAACAATATGGGTCTGTCGACTGTGAGCCGTTGGGTGCAACATGGATGGCCAGAAGGGCTTCTTCAACCTCCAAAATTGATGCACTATTCATCTTCTCTCTCAGGCATCCAGCCGCCAACCCGCTACAGGCCTAACCGCCTACTGCCGCCGCCCCGCCCTCCCCTGAACCACCTGCCACCGCCATGCTCCCCCACCCTGCCATCCGTTTAACCCCGGAATGATCCATTTTTTCTTGCGAACTGCATTGCACACCCAACACTCATAAGATAGATCATGGGAACTGAGGGAGTCCTGGATTAGGGGGTATCTGGACAGCCGGACTCTATACTTCGTCTGGACTATTGGAGCGTGAAGATACAAGACTCAAGACTCCGTCCCGTGTACGGATGGGACTCTCCTTTGCGTGGAAGACAAGCTTGGTGATCCGGATATTATATTTCCTTCCTTGTAACCGACTCCATGTAAACCCTAGCCCTCTCCGGTGTCTATATAAACCGGAGAGGTTGGTCCTTAGAAGGCCGATCACGATCACAATCATAATCATCATAGGCTAGCTTCTAGGGTTTAGCCTTTATGATCTCGTGGTAGATCTACTCTTGTACTACTCATATCATAAATATCAATCAAGCAGGAAGTAGGGTTTTACCTCCATCGTGAGGGCCTGAACCTGGGTAAACATTGTGTCCCTTGCTTCCTGTTACCATCAGCCTAAGACGCACATATCGGGACCCCCTACCCGAGATCCGCTGGTTTTGACACAAACATTGGTGCTTTCATCGAGAGTTCCTCTGTGTCATCACTGCAAGGCTCGATGGCCCGTCTCGTTGTCAAGGACAACATCACCTCGGGGGGAGCGCTGGCTGTAGGCCATACTCTCCGACTTGGCGGCTTCATTATGGCCGCCCCATCGGCTGTCATGCCGCCGACGACCTCTCAGGTCATCACACATAGCCTCCACGTCAATTCGGAACTCGCCGAACAGATGGATCCGATTGAGCTCTCCTCCCTTAACGTGCTCTTGGATCGCATCGCTTCTGAGTCACCATAGACTATGACCGGATTGGGCTTAAACCTGACCAAAGGTACATTAAATCCATGCTGGTCACCCACGAGATAGCGGTAGTGGAGGAGCCACATACGGATTACCCCTCTATCTTGAGGACGAGTTATGTCCGGCTCACCGAGCTCCCTGAGCCAGACACCCGTTCAAGGGAAGACATGACCCAGACCCCGGACTTAGAATCGGGTATTGGGCCGAAGAAATTGGGCAGCATTCCGGATCCCGAGCTGTCAAGCCCGGAAGCTTCCATACCCCAGGGCGTTAGATCAGATCAGAATCCAGATTCAGCTACACCCACTCACCCATACTTAAACCCTCTCTCCCATATCAGACAAGAGCCCCAAGAGACAGTACATCGCTATTGGGCCAGATTCCTCCTTGTGCTATACAAGGTCAAGGACTGTCGTGAGGAGGACGCAGTCTCACTTTTCTGCAAATAATTGCACGAACAAAGGAATCCTTAATGTTATAAGTCGCCGTGACATAACACACTTCGTGGACTTGGCAACCATAGTACAGAAGTACTGTGCGATGGAAAGCGCCTGGAAAACCCAAACAGAACTTTGGGATAATCCGGCTCGCACTAAAACCTTTATCCGAGCTAAACGGACGAACTCTCGAAAGTCAGCCGATTCAACTCCCAAGAAACCAAAGCCCGCCCCAGGGCGTGGAACCGTATTGGAAGAATGGCTCAACGGGCCATGTAAACTCCACAGCACGCCGGACACTACACCAACACATAGCCTTAGAGCATGTTGGATACTCCGGCAGGTAGCAAAAAGTGACGAGGATCTTCTTGCAAGCCATAAAGCAGAACAACTCCCCGCCAAAGAAAACAATACAGTACTAACAGTCTTCGAGACTTTCGCCTCAAACAATAGGCGCAAGCGAGCTCATCGAAGCTCCGCTGAAATCTGCCATGTGGAAAAAATAAATCCGTTGAACGACACTGCTATAACTTTCAATGCCAGTGATGAACCTCAATTCCAGACCGTCTGGACACTAGCCGCTTTGGTCCTTAGCCCAATCATAGACGGATTTTGGCTCACCAAAGTACTCATGGATGGCGGAAGCGGATTAAACTTGATCTATGAAGAAACACTCAGCAAGATGGAAATTGATAAGAGCCGCATTGAGCAAAGCGGCACAACCTTCAGGGGAATCATCCCCAGTCGGGAAGCACGGTGTGCGGGAAAAATCACACTTGATGTGGTATTCGGCACTTCGGAGAATTACAAGTCCGAAGAAATCACATTCCAAGTGGCTCCTTTTAGCAGCGGATACCACTCCCTTCTAGGGCGGGACGCATTTACAAGCTTTCAAGCTATACCCCATTACGGGTACATCAAGCTTAAAATGCCCGAACCCAACGAAATCATCACTCTAGCCAGTGATCCGGGCGTCGCACTTCACGCCGAAAACAAAACCGCATCACTAGCCCTGGAAGCTTTATCAGAAGCCCTAGCAGCCGAAGAACTAACAATGCTGCGTGCCACCATGGACAGGGACGACATGATACTCGACAAGCGACCCAAGTCCACCTCATTCAAACCCGCAGACGAAATAGTCAAATTCTAGGTCCATCCAACGGACCCCACGAAGAAAGCTTCCATCAGGACACAGTTAAACCACACAATGGACGCCGCACTGCGAGACTTCCCGCGGGAGAATTGGTACATTTTCGCCTGGCACTGCGAGAGTTCCTGCGAGAGAATTGGGACATGCCGGGCATCCCACGCAGACTGGCCGAACACAGCCTCAATATACTAAAAGGGTACAAGCCTGTCAAGCAGACTCTAAGGCACTTTTCAGAGCCCAAACGGCAAGCCATGGGGGAACAGCTAGCCAAACTACTCGAGGCCAGATTCATCAGAGATATCAAGCATCCGGATTGGCTGGCAAATCTGGTAATGGTACCAAAGAAGGACAAATCCTGGCGCCTATGCATCACTTCAAAGACCTCAATAAGGCTTGTCCCAAAGATCCCTTCCCCCTCCCTCGCATCAATCAAATCATCGACGCCACCACAGGACACGACTCACTGTGTTTCCTCGACGCATACTCTGGATACCATCAAATAAAGATGGCAGAGTCCGACCAAGCTGCAACAACTTTCATAACGCCATACGGTCCTTTCTGCTTCAACACTATGCCTTTCGGGCTTAAAAATGCCGATGCAACCTATCAGCGCATGATTCAGACATGCCTGGAAAAGCAAATCGGCAAGACAGTGGAGGCGTATGTGGATGACGTGGTCATAAAAACAAGACACTTCGAAACCCTAATAAACGACTTGAGGCTTACATTCGACAACCTCCGAACATACGACATCAAGCTAAACGCGGAAAAATGTGTTTTCGGCGTACCCTCTGGGAAGCTGCTCGGCTTCATTGTTTACAATAGAGGAATTAATGCGAATCCAGCAAAGATCAGAGCCCTATCACAGTTGGCTATTCCAACAGACCTCAAGCATATCCAGAAATTAGCTGGATGCATGGCTGCCTTAAGCCGCTTTATCTCCCAGTTAGGAGAAAAGGCATTACGCCTTTACCGCCTTCTTCGGCGCACCGAACAATTCGTGTGGACGGATGCAGCCGCGGCCGGACTAGATGAAATTAAGACCTTATTGGCCAGTAATCCAGTCCTAACAGCGCCAAATACTGGCGAACCCATGCTACTTTATATAGCTGCAACACATCAAGTTGTAAGCACAGTGCTCGTCGTCGAACGAGAGGCTGACGGATACAAATTCCCGCTCCAGAAGCCGGTATATTACGTATCCATGGTCCTCACCCCATGCAAATCCCGATACCCACACTATCAAAAAATAGCATATGCGGTATTCATGGCATCCCGGAAGCTACGACACTACTTTCAAGAGTGTTCGATTACGGTGGCCTCCGAAGTACCACTCAACGACATAATAAATAACCGCGATGCTACGGGCCGGATTGCTAAATGGGCCATCGAACTCCTTCCGTTCGACATAACATACAAGCCACGGCGGGCCATCAAGTCGCAAGTACTGGCTGACTTTGTCGCCGAATGGACAGAAGCCGAACTCCCTAATGAGTACGGCGTGTACTCTAACTGGATCATGCACTTTGACGGCTCTAAAATGCTGGCCGGATTGGGAGCAGGTGTAGTCCTGACGTCTCCCACCGGAGACACGGTCCAGTACGTACTCCAAATATTATACACAGACTCCAACAATACAACCGAATACGAGGCTCTGTTGCACGGTCTTCGGATGGCAGTCTCTATGGGTATTCAATGCCTAGAAGTGCGCGGGGATTCAAACCTCGCAATATCACAAATAAACGGATACTTTGATGCCAAGGATCCAAAAATGGCGGCCTACCGTAATGCCGTCCTCAAAATGCCAGCTTGGTTCGAGGGGCTCGAATTCTACCATGTGGCTCGAGAAAACAATCAAGCGGCGGATATTCTCGCCCGCATCGGCGGTAAACGCGACCCTGCCCCACCTAACATATTCCTAGAAAGCCTGTTCAAGCCATCCGTGGTATGGGAAGGGGAGTCCGGCAACACTATCACGGATCCGAATACACCCCCAGATTCCGAACCATCAGACATAATCGGAGGCTCCACCACAGAAATAACATCTTCGGCCCAATAAATCATGGCTGTAATCGCCTCGTGGACCGAGCCTCTCTTGGCCTACCTAAATAGGCAGGAGCTCCCAGAAGACCAAAATGAAGCACGTTGCATCGTGTGGCGTTCTAAAGCTTACAAAGTCCATAAAGGGGAACTCTATAAGAAAAGCGCGACCGGAGTGCTCCAAAGGTGCATCTCCGAAGAGGAAGGGCAGCAGCTCTTGGCTGAAATCCATGCCGGACTGGGCGGGCACCACGCCGCGGCTCGAGCACTAGTCAGCAAGGCCTTCCGTATAGGCTTCTATTGGACGACAGCCCGAGCAGACGCACATGACCTTGTCAAACACTGTGTCGGTTGCCAGCTCTTTGCAAATCAGAGTCACATGCCCCCTACCGCTCTCCAAACAATCCCCATAACTTGGCACTTCGTGGTCTAGGGGCTGGATATGGTTGGACCTCTTAAAGGGGGAAGCCATAAGAAAAGATACTTATTGGTTATGGTGGACAAGTTCACCAAATGGATAGAAGCTAAACCAGTCAAAACGGCTGAATCCAGACCAGTGATAGACTTCATATCCGGGGTTGTACACCGATACGACGTCCCCCACAGCATCATCACTGATAACGGCTCAAATTTCACAGCTGATGAAGTGAAAACTTGGTGCGGCAAAATGGGCATTAAGCTCGACTACGCTTCCACCTACCATCCCCAAACAAACGGCCAGGTCGAACCTGCAAACGGTCTCATCATGAGCGGCATCAAACCCAGACTAGTGTGATCCTTGAAAGAGTCGAACACACACTGGGTCGAAGATCTCGACTCCGTATTCTGGGGGCTGCAGACCACGCGGAATCGCACCACCGGATATACACCATTTTTTATGGTGTACGGCGCGGAAGCAGTACTACCCTGCGACATAATACATGATTCGCCTCGCGTACGTATGTACGAAGAGAAGGAAGCCGAGTTAGATCGGCAGGATAACTTGGATGCCCTGGAGGAGGTGCGCGGCGTTGCAAAAGCCCGCTCCGCATTCTATCAGCAGCAGGCTCGACGGTACCAAAGCAGAGAAGTGCGGGCCAAAACTTATAATATTGGCAAATTCGTTCTACGCCTACCGGAGAAGAAGAAGGACAAGCTCAAACCTAAGTGGGAAGGTCCCTTTTTCATTGACAAAGTTCTCACCAGAGGAGCGTACCGCTTACGTAATGCATCCGATAACAGGCTCGAGCCGAACCCATGGAATGCGTCCAGGCTCCGGAGATTCTACGCCTGGCGCCGAACTCAGTGTTCGTCTCCTTACCCCCTCCTTTTTAATTATGCTCCCTCCATTTTCCTTTCTCGACCTTTTTTCCTCTTCACACAAAGTATTTAATACAGTATGGACGCCCGGATCACTCTGGCCGCACTATGTGTGTAAGCAATACCTGGGGGCTTCCTATACGGAAGCTAAACATAATTACTCTAAATGGCCTTTTGCCCATCACATATGCCTTCTTCTTCCATATGTGCATTTTCTTCACCATTATATTCATCGATATGACTTAAGATGTGGCCATGCTGGGTTGCCTGGCTATTGTGTTTATGCCCTACGTTCCCGTTAATTCGGCTAGGGCATAAGGGGAGCATCTCTGCGATTGTTACTACCAGTTCAGCCGGATGTGTACCTCAGACTGGGTGAAGCCGAAAGCTAGCGTTCTTAAGGGAATATTCGATCGGTGAACAAAAGATGTTTTTCGTTTATTACAATGCAAAATACCCAGAAGTTTTTGTATCCTACGTCTTTGTTCGCAGTCCGGATATGTGCATCGTCGCATGCGTACCCAGGGAAAGGAACCCCTAACGGAACTATTCTCCTTGGAAGATGTTTCTTACTACCCATGTAATATAACATAACTAGTTGAATACTTGTCTGTTCAAGCACATATGACCCCTACGCCTGGTTTCCATGCGTACCCCGGTTTTGTATAACTAAGAAGGTATTTGGATACACCCCGGACTGTCGGATCCGGTGGCTGAAGCGAAAAGGTCCGCAATGACAAATGATTTTAATCCGGCTAGGGACTACTTATGTCCATTGAATTACACAGTCACTTGGACTGACTATATTCCTCCTCTATACCATCCAACAGGCTATCTAGCTTACAATCCTGTTGGGAATACTTTGCGGCTAACGCTACCTAGTCATACACCAAACTCACGGGAATTTCTTGCCCATCTGGCCCCGCCGGTACGACTTCGGCCATATGATTCGGGTCAAGCTTGGTCTAGCGCGTCTTCACCATAGCCCAGGCTTCTCTTGCACATTGTCGGTAGGCTGACATCTTCCACAATCGGAAGTGCTGCCGTGCTCCTTGGAGCATATCCACAAGCTCCCCCATACCCTTCGGTTGGAAGCTTGATGGCCACAAGGCCTGTGCAATGCCCTGCATCACCTGCTGAGCTCGCCTGTGCAGTTGTGAGATGTCTTGCAGCAAATCGCCTGCAGACGCGGGCATCTCTTCTTCAGGATGGCCCGTCAACCTACAAATAAAAATTCTTTCAATATGTATTATAGTTCGTCTAGGCACTTACTATAAATGACGCGACGAAGCCTTTTGTTCTCCTTCACAGAGTCCGCCAGCTGATTGCGGACATCTTTTAATTCCACGTCCAGCCGGATATTGGCATCTTGAAGATTGTTCTTCTCCTGCCTAACTTGCGTAAGAACACGCTCGCCAGCCTTTAGCTGCCTTCGGAGATGCGACTCGCCATCTCCTACAAACTCCGGATTCACCCCGGGAATGTCTGCAGAATTTTCTGTTACACTTATCATACGAGCCACTTACTAACTAGTACATCTCCGTACAAATGAGACAAATTTTACCAGATGAGGCCTTTTGGGATTCCTCTAACTTGGCAACCATGGCCCCCAGCTGGGTCTTGCACTCCTCCAGCTCCCGAGACAATTGGTCATTCTTATCTACAAGGACCTGTGCATAAATTGATCCTTAAAATAGTTGTTCCAACCGTTTCGAGTCTCAGGGGCTACTGCTATACATGCTTATCAAATTTTCTTACCCGTATATCTTTGGTATACTGGTCCGTCGCTCGAGTGAGCCCACCTTGAGCAGTTCGGACGTACGCGTCTCCCGGTGGAGGCGCGATTGGCAGGATCCCCGGATATAGTCCGGCTACTCCTCTTCCTGCCAGGACACGAAGGGCGCTGTCACATTTCAAATACAATAATCACAGAACAGGTTTTATCCTTACCTCTGTAGCGGTGTTTCGGCCCTAACCGCCTTCCTCTTAAGCCTGCCCGATCCGGACACCCGTTGCTGACGAGCCCCTAGGGGCTCGGCCCCGCGTTCCGATCATCGTCTCTACAAAAACATGACACTTCAGGTGCAAGGCATGACATTAGAAAGGAATCATCTTCGGAGGATAGGGTTTTCGGCTTGGCTTACACGCGACGTGGGTAGCAGTACGGGATAGTTGGCGGTAATAGCCATTGAGGTGCCATCACAGCTCGCCTGATAAAATATCCCGTTGACGAGCTCCACAATAATATCCGGATCTTCTTCGAGCCCTGGATCAAGGGCCCTTCCTGGGTCCTCTGGCTACGGGGAAGGTCTGGAGATTCCTTCTACGGGGCTCCTCAGTTCCTGCTCGGAAATATTGAGGTAAATAATCTTGGCAAAGAACGCCACAATAAGTAAAGCAGGGGAAAGAATGACGACTTACCCAGCTTGGGGGGTTGTACATAGAAAACCCATCCCGCTGTTTAATGTGAAGGAATTCTTCTTCTTCCCCTTTATATAAATCAGGAAATATCCTCGCCAGAGCCTTGGCAGAGTTCGGACCTTTACGGCCACAGCGGGTGGCATCATCTTCCCCATTGTAGTGCCACATGGGCTTCCCCCGATATTGAAGCGGCTGCACTCCCTGCATTATGCATATTGCCATGACCTCGACTATCGTCAGCCCGGATTTGGCCAGTAACTTTATCCGGCTCATCAGAAAATGTATTTCTCTGGTATCCTCCCCTTGGGGGCCCCGAGAGCGCCAGCTTCGACGTGCCTTCGGCGGAGCATTGTTGAACTCAGGGAGACCTGTCTGGACTGGACCCGGAAGGGGAACGTCGTCAACATAAAACCACTCCGAGGGCCAGTTCTCCGGTGCCTTCTTGGGAGTGCCGGATAGGTATCCGGTCTCGGTGTTGCGCCATACTTCGGCTCCACCCACTTGACATAGGGATTCTCCTTAGTTGCAAGGGACAAGGCAGAGCAGCTTCTTCCATAACCCAAAGTGAGCCTCGCAGCCTAGGAATAGCTCACAAAGGGCGATGTATCCTGCTATATGCAGCACGGAGGCAGGGGTGAGGTTGTGCAACTGGAGGCCGTAGAACTCCAGAAGCCCGCGAATAAATGGGTGGATAGGAAACCCGACGCCCCTTAGAAGATGCGGGATGAGGCATATTCTCTCATCTAGGGAAGGATTAGGAGATCCCTCTTCTTTCTCCCCGCCATTATTAGTGGCTATTCTAGCTCAGACGGAGACCATGAACGCCGGTGGTAGAAACCCTTGGGTCTGTAACTCTATCAAACGACTGCGAGGAACTGAAAACTCTTCCCAGTCACCCGACTTGGAGTGAGGAGAGCGGGAAGAAGAGCTGCGATGATCGGCCATGTTGGAATGGTTTTTCCGGAGCGCTCTGTTGGATGCTTGCTCGAGGGAAGAGGATGAGGTTTGGATCTGAGAATCCCCGTCTCCTCAAATAGATGGTCAACCTGCCTGACCAGGGGGTGGAAAATGCAAAAATGCCTCGACCCCTCGCATTCGCTCGACACGTGGAAAGGGTCATTATTGAGGCACAGAAGCTGAGGAGTATAACATTAATGGGAAGCCAAACACAGTTCATCATAACATGTGCTTTGGAGTATTCGGAGATGGAACCCGCCTTGCAATGCCGAAGACAAGACTGCGCGCCGGACTCATCGTCATTGAAGCCTGGTTCAGGGGCTACTGAGGGAGTCCTGGATTAGGGTGTATCGGGATAGCCGGACTCTATACTTCGTCTGGACTATTGGAGCGTGAAGATACAAGACACAAGACTCCGTCCCATGTCCGGATGGGACTCTCCTTTGCGTGGAAGACAAGCTTGGCGATCTGGATATTATATTTCCTTCCTTGTAACCGACTCCACGTAAACCCTAGCCGTCTCTCGTGTCTATATAAACCGGAGAGGTTTGTCCTTAGAAGGCCGATCACGATCACAATCATAATCATCATAGGATAGCTTCTAGGGTTTAGCCTTTACGATCTCGTGGTAGATCTACTCTTGTACTACTCATATCATCAATGTCAATCAAGCAGGAAGTAGGGTTTTACCTCCATCGAGAGGGCCTGAACCTGGGTAAACATTTGTGTCCCTTGATTCCTGTTACCATCAGCCTAAGACGCACAGATCGGGACCCCCTACCCGAGATCCGCCGGTTTTGACACCGACAGGCACCCTGCCACCCTATTATAGATACTGGGGTAGCTTCTCTGTCGTCTTCTTCATTCGCTCTGTCGAACTTCTTTCACAAATCGACTGACCCAAATTATACTTCTAGTATGTATTAAGTACGGTAGGAATGTGAAGATACGAGCAATAGTACCAACTACAAGAAGAACGGTTGTTAGACATACTAGTACTACTGTACATACTAAAGAGTTCAAATAACCAGAAAGAACATAAGCATAGTTCTGCTGGGGGCTTAGCACATCACACCCCTGAAATAAAACTAAGCAACTAGTCCGCTTGACACTGCAGTGGAACCAGCATGAGCAACGACACTGCCACCTTACTCGGAGTCCGAGTCCATGTCCTCGACTTCGTCCTCGTCCCTCTTCCTCTTCCTCTTCACCGACACTTCTTTGCTTGAACCAGAGACTGAGCTCTGCTTATTCATCCAACCCTTGTAGATATTTAAAGAAAGGTAGGCATCCATTGCTGCATACAGGATGTGATCTACATCTATTGTCTTTGACTCCCATGCAAGATGAAACTCCAGGTGAGGTTTGTTCAGTTGAGCGTATGAAGGATCAATCATGGCTGCTGCCAGGATCAACATTGAAGGCTGAGAGGAGGACACCAGGATTGCCTTCTGGAGATCGAAGGGCTGGCCTACAACGAGGCCTATCCAACCCATGACTCTCCTGTTGTTCGTAAAGTTTACAGTAACAAATTTCACTATTTTGTCCTTGAGGGAGAACTCAAATTCCTAGCACCTAACTTCGGCATGGCATATGTAGTAGACCAAGAACATGTTATGTATGCAAACCTGGATCACAGCGGGCTTCTTCTTCTCAGCCTCCTTTAGAAGCTTCTCGCTTTCTCGTGTACTCAACATCTAGCCCAGCGACCCACTCATCCTTTGAACTTTTGAACATGCATAGGAAGCGAGCAAGGCATGCTTCCACCGTCGCGGATCTATGGGTGTAGATGACGATGAACTCATCGTCAGTGATGGTTCTAACCTGGTACTCAGCGGCGATCATGGAGATTTGGGAGGCCATGGATTTTGGAGGCCGGTTAGGAGAAGATGAACTGGTGTAATGTGAAAGGATGGGATGACTGGAAGCGAACCGTTGTAAGGTAGCAGACGGGGACGAGTGCTACCTCTTGAGCATTGCGTTGGTTTTCCCTTGAAGAGGAAAGGGTGATGCAGCAAA
The DNA here is from genome assembly GCF_002162155.2 of Triticum dicoccoides. NCBI lineage: Eukaryota > Viridiplantae > Streptophyta > Magnoliopsida > Poales > Poaceae > Triticum > Triticum dicoccoides. The sequence continues at coordinate 345,735,412 of NC_041387.1, read as the reverse complement.
GTAGTGTAAGTATTTCCCTCAGTTTTTGAGAACCAAGGTATCAATGCAATAGGAAGCTCCTCAAAATTCCCACGCACCTACACAAACAAACAAGAACCTCACAACCAACGCGATAAAGGGGTTGTCAGTCCCTTCATGGAAACTTGCGGAAGTGAGATCTGATAGAGATAATAAGATAAGATAAATATTTTTGGTAATTTTATGATATAGAATGGAAAGTAAAAGATGCAAATAAAAGATAGATGAAAAAATTATATAATAAAAGGTAGACCCGGGGGCCATAGGTTTCACTAGTGGCTTCTCTCAAGATAACATAAGAATTACGGTGGGTGAACAAATTACTATCAAGCAATTGATAGAAAAGTGCATAGTTATGAGATTATTTAGGCATGATCATGTATATAGGCATCACGTCCGCAACAAGTAGATCGAAACGATTCTGCATCTACTACTATTACTCCACACATCGACCGACTCCTGCCTGCATCTAGAGTATTAAGTTCATAAGAACAGAGTAACGCATTAAGAAAGATGACATGATGTAGAAGGATAAACTCATGCAATATGATATAAACCCCATCCTTTTATCCTCGATGGCAACAATACAATACATGCCTTGCTGCCCCTGCTGTCACTGGGAATGGACACCGCAAGATTGAACCCAAAGCTAAGCACTTCTCCTATTACAAGAAAGATCAATCTAGTAGGCAAAACCAAACTGATAATTCGAAGAGACTTGCAAAGATAACCAATCACACATAACAGAATTCAGAGAAGATTCAATTATTTCTCATAGATAAACTTGATCATAAACATCGTATAGGTCTCCAAGAAGATATATGAGAACTTTGTATTGAGATTCATAGAGAGAGAAGAAGCCATCTAGCTAATAACTATGGACCCGAAGGTCTGTGGTAAACTACTCACAACTCATCGGAGAGGCCTTGGAGATGATGTAGAGGCCCTCCGTGGCCGATTCCCCCTTCGGAGGAGCGCTGGTGAACGCTCCAAGATGGGATCTCGCGGATACAGAAGGTTGTGACGGTGGAATTAGGTTTTCATGGTGCTCCTAGATGTTCTCGGGGTACGTGGATATATATAGGAGGAAGAAGTAGGTCGGTGGAGCAACGAGGGGCCCACGAGTGTGGGGGCGCGCCCACCCCCATAGGGCGCACAGGGCACCCTCGTTGCCGCCTCGTTGACTTCTTGACGTCCACTCCAAGTCTCCTGGTTTGCAATTGTTCCAAAAAGATCGCTCCCGAAGGTTTCATACCGTTTGGACTCCGTTTGATATTCCTTTTCTTCGAAACACTGAAATAGGCAAAAAACAACAATTCAGGCTGGTCCTCTGGTTAGTAGGTTAGTCCCCAAAATGATATAAATGTGCAAAATAAAGCCCATAAACATCCAAAACAGCTAATATAATAGCATGGAACAATAAAAAATTATAGATACGTTGGAGACATATCAAGCATCCCCAAGCTTAATTCCTGCTCGTCCTCGAGTAGGTAAATGATAGAAACTTAATTTTTGATGTGGAATGCTACCTAACATAATTCTCAATGTAGTTTTCTTTATTGTGGCATGATTGTTCAGATCCAAATGATTCAAAATAAAAGTTGATATTGACATGAAAACAATAATTGTTCAAGTATACTAAGAAAGCAATCATGTCTTCTCAAAATAGCATGGCTAAAGGAAGTTATCCCTACAAAATCATATAGTCTGGCTATGCTCTATCTTCATCACACAAAGTATTTAATCATGCACAACCCTGATGACAAGCCAAGCAATTGTTTCATACTTTAATATTCTCAAACTTTTTCAACTTTCACGCAATACATGAGCGTGAGCCATGGATATAGCACTATATGTGGAATAGAATTGTGGTTGTGGAGAAGAGAAAAAAGAGAAGATAGTCTCACAACAACTAGGCGTATCAATGGGCTATGGAGATGCCCATTGATAGATATCAATGTTAGTGAGTAGGGATTGCCATGCAACGGATGCACTAGAGCTATAAGTGTATGAAAGCTCAACAAAAGAAACTAAGTGGGTGTGCATCCAACTCGTTTGCTCACGAAGACCTAGGGCATTTTGAGGAAGCCCATCATTGGAATATACAAGCCAAGTTCTATAATGAAAAGTTCCCACTAGTATATGAAAATGACAACATAGGAGACTCTCTATCATGAAGATCATGGTGCTACTTTGAAGCACAGGTGTGGTAAAAGGATATTAGCATTGTCCCTTCTCTCTTTTTCTCTCATTTTTTCTTTTTTTTCTTTCTCTTTTTTTCCTTTTTTTATTTTTTTTCTCTTTTTTTTTCTTTGGACTTTCTCTTTTTTTATTTGGCCTTTCTCTCTTTTTATAAAGACTAAAGTCTCATCCCGAGTTGTGGGAGTCTCCATCATCCTTTCCTCACTTGGGACAATGCTCTAATAATGAAGATTGTCACATTTTTATTTACTTACAACTCAAGATTACAACCCGATACTTAGAACAAAATATGACTCTATATGAATGCCTCCGGTGGTGTACCGAGATATGCAATGAATCAAGAGTGACATGTATGGAAGAATTATGAAGGTGGCATTGCCACAAATACGATGTCAACTACATGATCATGCAAAGAGCAATATGACAATGATGATGCGTGTCATAAAAAACTGAACGGTGGAAAGTTGCATGGCAATATATCTCAGAATGGCTATGGAAATGCCATAAAAGGTAGGTATGGTGGCTGTTTTGAGGAAGGTATATGGTGGGTGTATGGTACCGGCGAAAGTTGCGCGGCACAAGAGAGGCTAGCAATGGGGGAAGGGTGAGAGTGCGTATAATCCATGGGCTCAACATTAGTCATAAGAACTCATATACTTATTGCAAAAATCTACAAGTCATTGAAAACAAAGTACTACGCGCATGCTCCTAGGGGGATATATTGGTATGAAAATACCATCGCTCGTCCCCGACCGCCACTCATAAGGAAGACACTCAATAAATAAATTATGCTCCAACTTCATCACAAAGCGGTTCACCATATGTGCATGCTACGGGAAGCACAAACTTCAACACAAGTATTTTTCAAATTCATAATTAATCTACTAGCATGACTCTAATATCACCATCGTCATATCTCAAAACAATTATCAAGCATCAAATTGATCATAGCATCCAATTCACTTTCTATGATAGTTTTTATTATACCCAACTTGGATGCCCATCATTCTAGGACCAATTTTATAACCATAGCAAATACCATGCTGTTCTATAAGACTCTCAAAATAATATAAGTGAAGCATGAGAGATCAACAATTTCTACAAAATTAAACCACTGCCGTGCCCTAAAAGATATAAGTGAAGCACTAGAGAAAAATTATCTAGCTCAAAAGATATAAGTGAAGCACATAGAGTATTCTAATAAATTCCAAATCAAGTGTGTCTCTCCCAAAAGGTGTGTATAGCAAGGATGATTGGGTTAAACTAAAAATCAAAGACTAATATCATACAAGACTCTCCAAGCAAAACACGCATCATGTGGTGAATAAAAATATAGCTCCAAGTAAAGTTACCGATAAACGAAGACGAAAGAGGAGATGCCTTCTGGGGCATCCCCAAGCTTAGGCTTTTGGTCATCCTTGAATACCTTGGGGTGCCATGGGCATATCCAATCTTAGGCTCTTGCCACTCCTTATTCCATAATCCATCCAATCTTTACCCAAAACTTGAAAACTTCACAACACAAAACTCAACCGGAAATCTCATAAGCTCCGTTAGTGCAAGAAAGAAAAACCACCACATAAGGTACTGTAATGAACTCATTCTTTATTTATATTGGTATTAAACCTACTGTATTCCAACTTCTCTATGGTTTGTACCCCCCGATACTAGCCATAGATGCATCAAAATAAGCAAACAACACACGAAAAACAGAATCTCTCGAAAACAGAATAGTCTGTAGCAATATGTAACTTTGGAATACTTCTGGAACTCTAAAAATCCTACAAAAATAGGAAGCTCTGGGAAATTTGTATATTGATCTACTTCAAAAGTAATCAACGCAAAATCACGTTTCAGTGATTTATTAAAATTATTCTCGCGCGTGTAAAAGTTTCTGTTTTTCAGCAGAATCAAATTAACTATCACCATAGGTTATCCTATAGGTTCTACTTGGCACAAACACTAATTAAAACATAAAACCACATCTAAAGATAAGATATATGAATTATTTATTACTAAAAAGAATCAAAAAGCAAGGAACAAAAATAAAATTGGGGTGCCTCCCGACAAGCGCTATCGTTTAACGCCCCTAGCTAGGCATAAAAGCGAGAATAGATCTAAGTGTTGCCTTCTTTGGCATTCAATTCCTAAATAGAGCACTTATAATCCTTAGGGGTTTCTTTCTTTTTAGCAATGATTAAACTCCTAGGCAAGAAATCAAGAAATTCATTTGTAACAAAAGGTTCCTTAATGATAGAGAGCCAATTGGGATGAACACTTATTGATTTGATATCCGCATTTTCCTTACTAGAAGATTCACCCTTATTTTTAGGAACATAAATAAATTTGGCAATTTTGGTAGGAGGAGTTGGAGTATTTTTCACGGAGGAAAAGGCAGACCCTAAGTTAGTAATAATATCTTCAAGTTTACCGATTCTTGTAGAATCTAGATTTATTCTTTCGTTAACTATAGGTTCAAAGTAGATCCAACCCTAGATCCATATTGGGTAATTTGGTTATGGATTTTTTATCCAAATTTTCAATCAACTCAACAGTGGCAACTTTATTTTCAATAATTTCAAGACTTTGCATCACATGTTCTAGAGTTAAAATAGTCCCATTAACCAAGAGAGGAGGTGGACCAAACAAATCCAACATAGCATTATAAGCATCAAAGGTATGGCTATCGAAAAAATTCCCTCCGGTAATGGTATCAAGAATGCATCTATTCCAAGGAGTAACGCCTACATAAAAATTGCGAAGAAGAATGGAAGTAGAAAGCTTCCTAGTAGATCTATTTTGAGCATTGCAAATTCTATGCCAAGCGTCTTTTAGATTTTCTCCCTCCCTTTCCTTAAAATTAAGAATTTCATGTTCGAGAGTAATAACGAGGATAGGAGGACTAGCCATAACGACGAGCACACAAGAGACAAACGAAAGAGAGGAGAACGGCAAGGAGAGGGCAACTAAAATGGCAAGGGTGAAGTGGGGGAGAGGAAAATGAGAGGCTAATGGCAAATAATATAATGCGAGGGAGATGAGTTTGTGGTGGGTACTTGGTATGTCTTGACTTGAGCAAAGACCTCCCCGACAATGGTGCCAAAAATCCTTCTTGCTACCTCTTGAGCATTGCGTTGGTTTTCCCTTGAAGAAGAAAGGGTGATGCAGAAAAGTAGCGTAAGTATTTCCCTCACTTTTTGAGAACCAAGGTATCAATCCAGTAGGAGGCTCCTCAAAAGTCCACGCACCTACACAAACAAACAAGAACCTCGCAACCAACGCGATAAAGGGGCTGTCAATCCCTTCACGGAAACTTGCAAAAGTGAGATCTGATAGAGAAAATAAGATAAGATAAATATTTTTGGTATTTTTATGATATAGATTGGAAAGTAAAAGATGCAAATAAAAGATAGATGAAAAACTTATATGATAAAAGATAGACCCGGGGCCATAGGTTTCACTAGTGACTTCTCTCAAGATAGCATAAGAATTACAGTGGGTGAACAAATTACTGTCGAGCAATTGATAGAAAAGTTCATAGTTATGAGATTATCTAGGCATAATCATGTATATAGGCATCACGTCCGCAACAAGTAGATCGAAACGATTCTGCATCTACTATTATTACTCCACACATCGACCGACTCCTACGTGGATCTAGAGTATTAAGTTCATAAGAGCTGAGTAACACATTCTGAAAGATGACATGATGTAGAGGTATAAACTCATGCAATATGATATAAACCCCATCTTTTTATCCTCGATGGCAACAATACAATACGTGCCTTGCTGCCCCTGCTGTCACTGGGAAATGACACCACAAGATTGAACACAAACCTAAGAACTTCTCCTATTGCAAGAAAGATCAATCTAGTAGGCCAAACCAAACTGATAATTTGAAGAGACGCGCAAAGATAACCAATCACACATAAAAGAATTCAGAGATGATTCAATTATTTCTCATAGATAAACTTGATCATAAACCCACAATTCATCGGATCTCGACAAACACACTGCAAAAGGAGTTACATCGAATAGATCTCCAAGAAGATCGAGGAGAACTTTGTATTGAGATTCAAAGAGAGAGAGAAGAATCCATCTAGCTACTAACTATGGACCCCAAGGTCTGTGGTAAACTACTCACAACTCATCGGAGAGGCCTTGGAGATGATGTAGAGGCCCTTTGTGGTCGATTCCCCCTCCGGCGGAGCGCCGGCGAAGGCTCCAAGATGGGATCTCGCGGATACAGATGGTTGCGGCGGTGGAATTAGGTTTTCGTGGTGCTCCTGGATGTTCTCGGGGTACGTGGATATATATAGGAGAAAGAAGTAGGTCGGTGGAGCAACAAGGGGCCCATGAGGGTGGGGGGAGCTCCCACCCCCATAGGGCGCACAGGGCACCCTCGTGGCTGCCTCGTTGACTTCTTGACATCCACTCCAAGTCTCCTGGTTTGCAATTGTTCCAAAAAGATCGCTCCCGAAGGTTTCATCCCGTTTGAACTCCGTTTGATATTCCTTTTCTTGAAATAGGCAAAAAAAACAGGAATTCGGGCTGGGCCTCGGGTTAGTAGGTTAGTCCCAAAAATGATATAAAAGTGTAGAGTAGATCCCATAAACATCCAACACAGGTAATATAATAGCATGGAACAATCAAAAATTATAGATACATTGGCGACGTATCAACGAGTAGGGCGTGCGAATGGCATGGGGTGGTGGCTTGCCCGATGGATAAACGGTTGCATGCCCCCAAAGAGTTCTCAAGTACTATGCAGGACCCACTAGATGTCATGTCTACTAGACCCATATCGTAGGCTTGACGATACCGCTTCTGCGTTCGCACGCCGTGCCGGCGCGTGCATGTAACTTCACTTAATTTTGTCAATCATCGCGCCTCCCATGACCTTCACCTCCCTCGCGCGGTCGCGCCCTTTGAAACTTCGGACGGCTATAATTGAGCAATTTTATTGCCCACTCCGCATGCATGATACTCCCTTTGGTCCTTTTTACTCTGCGTAAGATTTGTGTCAAGTAAAAGTTTGCAACGTTTTTGACCAAATTTATAATAAAAATATTGTCGGTGTCAAAAACGGCGGATCTTGGGTAGGGGGTCCCGAACTGTGCGTCTAAGGCTAATGGTAACAGGAGGCGGGTGACACAATGTTTACCCAGGTTCGGGCCCTCTCTATGGAGGTAATACCCTACTTCCTGCTTGATTGATCTTGATGATATGAGTATTACAAGAGTTGATCTACCACGAGATCGTAGAGGCTAAACCCTAGAAGCTAGCCTATGGTTATGATTGTTGTTGTCCTATGGACTAAACCCTCTAGTTTATATAGACACCGGAGGGGGCTAGGGTTACATAGAATCGGTTACAGAGAAAGAAATCTACATATCCAAATTGCCAAGCTTTCCTTCCATGCAAAGGAGAGTCCCACTCGGACACAAGACGAAGTCTTCAATCTTGTATCTTCATAGTCCAACAGTCCGACTTAAGCATATAGTCCGGCCATCCGAGGCCCCCTAATCCTAGACTCCCTCAGTAGCCCCTGAACCAGGCTTCAATGACGATGAGTCCGGCGCGCAGATTGTCTTTGGCATTGCAAGGCGGGTTCCTTCTCCGAATACTCCAAAGGAGATCTTGAACACAAGAATCGGGTCCGGCACTGCAAAACAAATTCCACATACTACCGTAGAGAGCACAATACTCCACAAGTCTAATCTGCTAACAACTTTTTCATAGCGTGACATCACATCGCGGCCCGGTCATTATTCAAACTGTTTTTGTCAACCTGCTACTTCACACCTTGCGAGGCGGTTTTATTGGCACGTCTTGTCGAAGCAGAGATCATGTCCCCTTATCACATGATTCTCATCAATACGGGCGTGGGTAACCCAACCGCGCCATTAGCACGATGCTTGGGGAATAAGCGAGTTTCTAGGGCAAGTGGGGAGGCGCACGACCCCTACGGCCTTTATAAGGAGACAAGGATTCCCCTTTCTCACCCACACCTTCTTCTTCCTCTGCTCACCCATTCTCAAGCTCCAACGCCGAAGCTTCCACCTTCTCTGCAAAATCTTTCCGAACATGTCCGGAGTGGGAGGCAAGTGGATGGCCTCCTCCGTCACGAAGGAGGACATCAAGAAGCTCCGGGAGGCTGGATACTTGTTCGCAGACATCGCACATTGGCTTTTGGCCGAAGGGCAGATCATCCCTACCCTGAAACCCCAGGAAAGGGTAGTATTCCTCTCTCATTTCGTCCGAGGGCTGAGATTCCCCCTCCACCCGTTCGTCCGCATACTAATGTTCTACTACGGGCTGGACTTCTATGATTTGGCCCCCAACTTTATCCTCAACATCTCGGCATTTATCGTCGTGTGCGAGGCCTTCCTCCACATCACGCCCCATTCCGGCCTATGGCTGAAGACCTTCAACGTGAAGCCAAAGGTGGTGGGCGGCCAACAAGCGGAGTGCAGAGGCGCCATGGTGGGCAAGATGCCCAATGTCACCTGGCCTGAAGGCTCTGATACGTCTCCAACATATCTATAATTTTTTATCGTTCCATGCTATTATATTACCCCTTTTGGATGTTTATGGGCTTTATTTTACACATTTATATCATTTTTGGGACTAACCTACAAACCGGAGGCCCAGCCTGTATTGCTGTTTTTGCCTATTCCAGTATTTCTAAGAAAAGGAATATCAAACGAAGTCCAAACGGAATTAAACCTTCGGGAGCATGATTTTTGGAACGAACGTGATCCAGAGGACTTGGAGTGCAAGTCAAGAAGCAGCCGAGGCGGCCACGAGAGGGTAGGGTGCCCCCCCTACAGGGCGTGCCCCTGTCTCGTGGGCCCCTCGGGCGGCCACCGATGTACTTCTTCCTCTTATATAAGCCTATGTACCCCGAAAACATCCAGGGAGCCAACGAAACACAATTTCCACCATCATAACCTTCTGTATCCGCGAGATTCCATCTTGGAGCCTTCGTCGGCGCTCTGTCGGTGGGGGAATCGACCACGGAGGGCTTCTACATCAACACCATAGCCCCTCGGATGAGTTGTGAGTAGTTTACCATAGACCTTCGGGTGCATAGTTATTAGCTAGATGGCTTCTTCTCTCTTTTTGGATCTCAATACAATGTTCTCCCCCTCTCTTGTGGAGATCTATTCGATGTAAACTCTTTTTGTGGTGTGTTTGTCGAGATCTGATGAATTGTGGGTTTATGATCAAGTTTATCTATGAGAAATATTTGAATCTCCTCTGAATTCTTTTATGTATGATTGAGTTATCTTTGCAAGTCTCTTCGAATTATCAGTTTGGTTTGGCCTACTAGATTGATCTTTCTTGCCATGGGAGAAGTGCTTAGCTTTGGGTTCAATCTTGCAGTGTCCTTACCCAGTGACAGAAAGGGTTGCAAGGCACGTATTGTATTGTTGCCATCGAGGATAAAAAGATGGGGTTTATATCATATTGCATGAGTTTATCCCTCTACATCATGTCATCTTGCTTAAGGTGTTACTCTGTTCTTATGAACTTAATACTCTAGATGCAGGCAGGAGTCGGTCAATGTGTGGAGTAATAGTAGTAGATGCAGGAAGGAGTCAGTCTACTTGTAGCGGACGTGATGCCTATATACATGATCATGCCTAGATAATATCACAATTATTTGCTTTTCTATCAATTGCTCGACAGTAATTTGTTTACCCACCGTAATACTTATGCTATCTTGAGAGAAGCCTCTAGTGAAACCTATGGCCCTCGGGTCTATCTTTTATCATATTTGCTTTCAGTCTACTTTTATTTGCATCTTTGCTTTTTGCACCTACATTATGAAATACCAAAAATATATTTATCTTATCATACTATCTCTATTAGATCTCACTTTCTCAAGTGGCAGTCAAGGGATTGACAACCCCTTTATTACGTTGGTTGCGAGTTCTTTGTTTGTTTGTGTAGGAGCGTGGGACTTTTGAGGAGACTCCTAGTGGATTGATACCTTGGTTAACAAAAACTGAGGGAAATACTTACGCTACTATTGCTGCATCACCCTTTCCTCTTCAAGTAAAACCAACGCAAGCTCAAGATGTAGCAAGAAGGATTTCTTGCGCTGTTGCCGGGGAGGTCTTCGCTCAAGTCAAGACATACCAAGTACCCATCGCAAACTCATCTCCCTCGCATTTACATTATTTGCCATTTGCCTCTTGTTTTCCTCTCCCCCACTTCACCCTTGCCGTTTTATTCGCTCTCTCTTTCCCAATCTCCTCCTCTCTCTCTTTCACTTGTTTTTTCTGTTTGCTTGTGTGTTGGATTACTTGTTGCCATGGCGCAAGATAATACCAAATTGTGTGATTTCTCGAATACCAATAACAATGATTTCCTTAGTACTCTGATTGCTCCTCTTAACGATGTTGAGTCTTGTGAAATCAATACTACTTTGCTGAATCTTGTTATGAAAGATTAATTCGCCGGCCTTCCTAGTGAAGATGCCGCTACTCATCTAAACAACTTTGTTGATTTGTGTGATATGCAAAAGAAGAAAGATACGGATAACAATATTGTTAAATTGAATTTATTTCCGTTTTCACCTAGAGATCGTGCTAAAGTTTGGTTTTCATCTTTGCCTAAAAATAGTATTGATTCTTGGAACAAGTGCAAATATGCTTTTATCTCTAAGTATTTTCCTCCCGCTAATCTTATCACTCTTAGGAACAATATTGTGAATTTTAAACAACTTGATCATGAGCATGTTGCCCAATCTTGGGAAAGAATGAAATTGATGCTTCGCAATTGCCCTACTCATGGTTTGAATTTATGGATGATCATACAAAAATTTTATGCCGGTTTGAACTTTGCTTCTAGAAATCTCTTAGATTCGGCCGCTGGGAGGCACGTTTATGGAAATCACGATAGGAGATTCTACAAAACTTCTTGATAATATTATGGCTAACTATTCTCAATGGCACTACTTAGATCTATCTTCGCTTTTATGCCTAGCTAGGGGCGTTCAACGATAGCACTAGTTGGGAGGCAACCCAATTTTCTTTGTGTTTTTTGTTTTTGTTCCTGTTTAGTAATAAATCTTGCATCTACCTTCTTTTTAGATGTTCTTTTATCTTTTAATTATTGTTTGTGCCAAGTAGAACCTATAGGATAACCTATGATGATAGTTGATGTGATTCTGCTGAAAAACAGAAACTTTGCACGCACGAATTTAGTTTTGTTAAATCACAGAAACATGCTTTTGCGTTGATTCTTTTTGCTTCTGATCAATATACAAATTGTCCAGGACTTCCTATTTTGGTAGGTTTTTCGAGTTCGAGAAGTTTGCGTTAGTTACAGATTGCTACAGACTGTTCTGTTTCTGATAGATTCTGTTTTTCGTGTGTGGTTTGCTTATTTTTATGCATCTATGGCTAGTAAAATTGTTTATAAACCATAGAGAAGTTGGAATACAGTAGGTTTAACACCAAAATAAATAAAGAATGATTTCATTAGAGTACCTTATGTGGTGGTTTTATTTTCTTTCACTAACGGAGCTTATAAGATTTCCTGTTGAGTTTTGTGTTGTGAAGTTTTCAAGTTTTGGGTAAAGCTTTTATGGACTATGGGATAAGGAGTGGCAAGAGCCTAAGCTTGGGATGCCCATGGCACCCCAAGATATTCAAGGATAGCCAAAAGCATAAGCCTGTGTATGCCCATGGAACCCAAAGATATTCAAGGATAGCCAAAAGCCTAAGCTTGGGGATGCCTCGGGAAGGCATCCCTTCTTTCGCCTTCGTTCATTGGTAACTTTACTTGGAGCTATATTTTTATTCGCCACATGATATATGTTTTGCTTGGAGCGTAGTGTATTATATTAGTCTTTGCTTTTTAGTTTACCACAATCATCCTTGCTGTACACACCTTTTGGGAGAAGCCTACTTGATCAGAATTTGGTAGAATACTCTATGTGCTTGACTTATATCTTTTGAACTTGATAGGTTTTTCTCTAGTGCTTCACTTATATCTTTTAGAGCACGGAGGTGGATTAGTTTTGAAGAAATTTCTAGTCTCTCATGCTTCACTTATATTATTTTGAGAGTCTTTTAGAACAGCATGGTATTTGCTATGGTTACAAATTTGGTCCTAGAATGATGAGCATCCAAGTTGGGTATAATAAGAACTATCATAGAAAGTGAATTGGATGCTACGATCAATTTGATGCTTCATAATTGTTTTGAGATATGGAGGTAGTGATATTAAAGTCATGCTAGTTAAGGTGATTATGAAAAATACTTGTGTTGAGGTTTGTGATTCCCGTAGCATGCACGTATGGTGAACCGCTTTGTGATGAATTTGGAGCACAATTTTATTTATTGATTGTCTTCCTTATGAGTGGCGGTTGGGGATGAGCGATGGTCTTTTCCTACCAATCTATCCCCCTAGGAGCATGCACGTAGTACTTTGTTTTTGATGACTTCTAGATTTTTGCAATAAGTACATGAGTTCTTTTGACTAATGTTGAGTCCATGGATTATACGCACCCTCACCTTTCCACCATTGCTAGCCTCTCTTATGCCGCGCAACTTTCGCCGGTACCATACACCCACCATATACCTTCCTCAAAACAGACACCATACCTACCTATTATGGCAATTCCATAGCCATTCTGAGATATATTGCCATGCAACTTTCCACAGTTCCGTTCATATGACACGCATTACTTTTGTCATATTGCTCTTTGCATGATCATGTAGTTGACATTGTATTTGTGGCAAGGCCACCTTCATAATTTTCATACATGTCGCTCTTGATTCATTGCATATCCCGGTACACCGCCGGAGGCATTCATATAGAGGCATATCTTGTTCTAGCTTTGAGTTGTAATTCTTGAGTTGTAAATCCATAAAAGTGTGATGATCTTCATTATTAGAGCATTGTCCTAGTGAGGAAAGGATGATGAAGACTATGATTCCCCCACAAGTCGGGATGAGACTTCGGACTTTACAAAAAGAAAAAAAAGAAAGAAAAAAAGAGAAAGGCCAAAAACAAAAAAAAGAAAGGCCAAAGAAAAAAAAGAGAAAAAGGAAAAAATGAGAGAAAAAGAGAGAAGGGACAATGCTACCATCTCTTTTTCCACACTTGTGCTTCAAAGTAGCACCATGATCTTCATGTTAGAGAGTCTCATATGTTGTCACTTTCATATACTAGTGGGAATTTTTCATTATAGAACATGGCTTGTATATTCCAATGATGGGCTTCCTCAAAATGCCCTAGGTCTTCGTGAGCAAGCAAGTTGGATGCACACCCACTTAGTTTCTTTTGTTGAGCTTTCATATATTTATAGCTCTAGTGCATCCGTTGCATGGCAAGCCCTACTCACTCACATTGATATCTATTAATGGGCATCTCCATAGCCCATTGATATGCCTAGTTGATGTGAGACTATCTTCTCATTTTTGTCTTCTCCACAACCACCATTCTATTCCAAATATAGTGCTATGTCCATGGCTCATGCTCATGTATTGCGTGAAAGTTGAAAAAGTTTGAGATTATTAAAGTATCAAACAATTGCTTGGCTTGTCATCGGGGTTGTGCATGATTAAATACTTTGTGTGATGAAGATAGAGCAACAGCCAGACTATATGATTTTGTAGGGATAACTTTCTTTAGCCATGTTATTTTGAGAAGACATGATTACTTTGATTAGTATGCTTGAAGTATCACTATTTTTATGTCAATATGAACTTTTATTTTGTACCATTTGGATCTGAAAATGGATGCCACAATAAAGAAAATTACATTGACAAATATGCTAGGTAGCATTCCATAACAAAAGTTTCTTTTTTATCATTTACCTACTCGAGGACGAGCAGGAATTAAGCTTGGGGATGCTTGATACGTCTCCAACGTATCTATAATTTTTGATTGTTCCATGCTATTATATTACCCCTTTTGGATGTTTATGGGCTTTATTTTGCACACTTATATCATTTTGGGGACTAACCTACTAACCGGAGGCCCAGCCCGTATTGCTGTTTTTTTGCCTATTTCAGTATTTCGAAGAAAAGGAATATCAAACGGAGTCCAGACGGAATGAAACCTTCAGGAGCGTGATTTTTTGAACGAACGTGATCCAGAGGACTTGGAGTGCAAGTCAAGAAGCAGCTGAGGCGGCCACGAGAGGGTAGGGCGCCCCCCCTACAGGGCGCACCCCCTGTCTCGTGGGCCCCTTGGGCGGCCATCGATGTACTTCTTCCTCCTATATAAGCCTACGTACCCCAAAAACATCCCGGGATCCAATGAAACACAATTTCCACCACCGTAACCTTCTTTATCCGCGAGATCCCATCTTGGAGCCTTCACCGGTGCTCTGCCGGAGGGGGAATCGACCATGGGTGGCTTCTACATCAACACCATAGCCCCTCCGATGAGTTGTGAGTAGTTTACCACAGACCTTCGGGTCCATAGTTATTAGCTAGATGGCTTCTTCTCTCTTTTTGTATCTCAATACAATGTTCTCCCCCTCTCTTGTGGAGATCTATTCGATGTAAACTCTTTTTGCGGTGTGTTTGTCGAGATCCGATGAATTGTGGGTTTATGATCAAGTTTATCTATGAGAAATATTTGAATCTCCTCTGAATTCTTTTATGTATGATTGAGTTATTTTTGCAAGTCTCTTTGAATTATCAGTTTGGTTTGGCCTACTAGATTGATCTTTCTTGCCATGGGAGAAGTGCTTAGCTTTGGGTTCAATCTTGCGGTGTCCTTACCCAGTGACAGAAAGGGTTGCAAGGCACGTATTGTATTGTTGCCATCGAGGATAAAAAGATGGGGTTTATATCATATTGCTTGAGTTTATCCCTCTACATCGTGTCATCTTGCTTAAGGCGTTACTCTGTTCTTATGAACTTAATACTCTAGATGCAGGCAGGAGTCGGTCGATGTGTGGAGTAATAGTAGTAGATGCAGGCAGGAGTCGGTCTACTTGTCGCGGACGTGATGCCTATATACATGATCATGCCTAGATAATCTCATAATTATTCGCTTTTCTATCAATTGCTCGCCAGTAATTTGTTTACCCACTGTAATACTTATGCTATCTTGAGAGAAGCCTCTAGTGAAACCTATGCCCCCCGGGTCTATCTTTTATATATTTGCTTTCAATCTACTTTTATTTGCATCTTTATTTTTTGCACCTATATTATAAAATACCAAAAATATATTTATCTTATCATACTATCTCTATTAGATCTCACTTTCGCAAGTGGCCGTGAAGGGATTGACAACTCCTTTACTGCGTTGGTTGCAAGTTCTTTGTTTGTTTGTGTAGGTGCGTGGGACTTTTGAGGAGCCTCCTAGTGGATTGATACCTTGGTTCTAAAAAACCGACGGAAATACTTACGCTACTATTGCTGCATCACACTTTCCTCTTCAAGGAAAACCAACGCAAGCTCAAGACATAGCAGGCTCCTTTATGGAGACCGTGAAGGGGTGGCAATCGGGGTGGTTCTACATCCCCGAGCCGCACGACGGCAACTGGGCGGCGACCCCGGAATTTCAATCCGGCTTCCCCATGCGGCTCACCTCCTGGAAAGAGAAGGGCCTATCCTGGGGCTCAGCAGAAGAACAGACCGGACTTCAGTCCTGCGTCCAAAATATGATAGGCAAGAAGATCAAGCTTGTCAACGTGGTTCAGGTCATGCTCCTCCGCTGGATTCTTCCGTGTCAGAGACGGGCTTGCAATTTGTGGGAGTTTGACCCAGCCAAACACCAGACGCTGTGAGAGCTCTTTGGCACGACGCACGAAGACGTCTGGAAGATGCTCTTCATGGCCAACAAGGTCCCACCACCCATAACCAAAGATCGCGGACTCAGCGCGAAACGCCAAGCCAATCTGGTGAGTTTTGACTTTTTGCAAGATGTGCTTTTTACACATCCGCGGGAGGAATCTTAGCCTCCATGCCGTTTTTACAGGACTGGGTAGCGATAGCGGAGCAGATTGACTGTCCGGCTCCGCTACCTGAGGATCCAGAATCGCATCTTCTAACGAAGATGCTGTTTCCGGCACCCTATGAGGTGCCAGAGAAGAAGGCCAAGAAGACGGGTGCGGGGACTAGGGAAGGTCTCCCGCGCAAGGTTGCATCGGACATGACGTCCGAAGACACTGAAACACACTCCTCCACCGAAGACGAGGAGGAGGAGGAGGAGGAGGAGGAGGAAATCCACCCCCCCCATCGGGGGGGGGGGGAGAAGAGGAAGGCCGCCCCGCATGGGGAGGCCGAGGTGTCAAAGAAGCGAAAAACCTTCCTTCTGGACCACTCCACCGCGGCCACCAACAGCGGCGAGGAGTGGGAGCCCAGGGACAAGCCCCTGGCCAAGTCGTAAGTATCCGAACAAAATAGTACTTCTGGTATGTTTTCTTTATCGCTTCTTATTATGCCGAACATGCATCTGCAGTCCGGCCAAATCCCACATCATGGTATCCTCCTCTTCGGAGGGGTCTCTGGACCCGTCGGCAATGAACAATGATTCGCTTCCGACAGCCTTCTCCCCCAAGCCCGCGGACGACACTGAAGTGTTCTCTCGAAGGATACCGGGCCAAGGGGAGACAGTTCCGGAGACGCCCCCAAGCAAAATCCCAATCGCCGGGCACATGGGAGGGAAGACCCCCATGGACTCCGATAATGGGGGCCGCAGCCAGTTTGGCCCCCAGACAAATACGGCTCCGGAAACCCAAGTGGTTCCAAATTCAGGCAGGTAGCCTCTGTCTAAGGAGGGCGAGCCGCCTGTACTGATGACCTCTATCCATCCAGAGGCACCGGACAACTTGCTGGAAGTGCTTCGCAGCGCTTCCATTGATGAAGAACGCCGTACTCTTATGAGTACGGTGATTGAGAAGGTCCGGTCCGCCAAAACTGGATTGACCGAAGCCTGCGCCGGCCTTTTAACAGACTTTGAGGTAAGTAAGACAACTATAAGAGAATATCACAGTATAGACAGTAGCCCCTGATGCTCTGTTTGGTGTTCGGAAAGAAAAAGCCGAATAGAGGATCAAATAATGTTCGCAGGAGTCTAACAGAAGATGTCTATGTGAATAAGCAGGCGTCACTACTAGCCACTGCTGCTCGTACTGCGGAGGTCTCTGGACTAAAGCAGGACTTGGAGCGGACCGAGGGAGAGCTCGGCCTCATGAAGAGGCAGCTCGAGGAAAGCAAAGGTAGGCGATACCGCATTTATATATTTATAAAGGATAAATGGTTTCTGCTGATAGAAGCATCATGAACTTTGATAGGGCCCACGACCAAAGTGGCCAAGGAACGCGCCGAGCGCGAGAAGCAAGAGGCCCGGGTCAACGAGGTCCAGCAAGAGCTCCAGGATTTCGTCCAGAAATACGAGTCCTTGGAGCATGACTCTAAGACTCAAGAGTCCGAGCTTGCTAAGGCCCTCCAGATCGCACAAGACGCTAAAGCCGAAGCCCAGAAGGCCCTCCAGGAGATTCAGGCAACCAAGAAGATTGCGGTGGGTAAGGTATTCATTATGCAAAGCAAGCATGTGAAGGAGATTTTTCCTTTTACTTACCCAAATTTGGAGCTCTCCAGGAGCGTTCGCAGATCTACCGAGCAGCATATTTGATGCCGCAGAGTCCTATCGAGCCGAAGAACGGAGCTCGACCGAGAAGTTGTTCCGGTCTCAATATCATGGGACAGAACATCTGATGCCCTTGAGCGTCCAGCTAAAGCAACTTGTCGAGCTGCACAAGGCAACCGAACTGGCCATGAAGGACCTCATAATCCGGCTGTGGCCTGCCGAGCCTCTGCCCAGCAGCTACTTCGGTCTGGTGAAGCGGCTTGTGAGTTCCTGCCCACGACTTGACGTCATAAAGTGGTCAGTTTGCATTGAAAGTGCGGGAATGGCCTTCGCTCGCGCCAAAGTGCACTGGGCGAAGATGGATGCCGAAAAGCTGATGACTGAGAGGCCACCAAAAGGCAAGGAGCACCGCCGGCCCGAAAATTATTATGATAGTGTCCTTAAGGGCTCTCGCCTTGTGGCGGAGCAATGTGCTAAGGATGTAATCTTTGAATGAATGCACTCATTTTATCCTGTAATATGAAACAAGTTCATTTGCACAATATAATGCTTGTTGATTTAGAATTTTACCTCCTGTGTGGCCGCTTACAAAATCTGAGAGTTGGCCAGTCGTCGACTTCTGCCCCCATGTAACCAGCACCGGGGTGTTCGGGATAAATCTAAACACTCTTTATCCAAATTTTTGGTCCTTTAAGGAGCTGTTTAGCGCGACGAACAAGGCAATCAGACTATACATCTTTATCACCCTCACTTAGCCATAGAAGTTCTATAATTTTAAATTTTGCCATAGCCCCTGGTATTCGGAAGGCCGAACTTGGGGCGCTATACACGCCTAAATCGGACAAAGACCGATTCCTTGCATGAAGCGGAAAAAATCTTTAAGGATTTGAAACCTCTCGAACAGCGACCAGCTCTCGCCGCATCATGACAGTTAGTTTTCGGCTTTCTCTACTGAGGTGCTCATCTGGAAGAACCGGGACACAATCGCAGTAGTTCTCCATTTACTACCCTAGCCTATATAGCGGAACGTAGGGTAGCAAGCACAGGAGCCGGGCAACTCAACTATTGACCCATGACATGATTCAGAGATGATGCATATAATGCTATAAGTTCGGGGTGCCACACTGTCGAAAGTGTTCGGACTTTCTTGCCGTGTTATGGGGTACACTGAAGCCCCTGGCTAACTGAACATACCAGAATGTCTAGGTGCTATTTGTAATAAATAAACAGTCAAGGAAGAAAAAGAAATGTTGTAATAAGCTGACGTTGTACACTATTTTCCATTGCTATTTGAATGATACGTCGAGGCGTATGTATACTAGTAGTGTGATAAGAAAATAGGACTATTTGACATGCCCTAACCAAGAGCGAGCTGCGTGTGGGTATGTAAAACAGGTATAGCGATCGTTATCAGAGACCACTTGGGGATTCCCTTGTACGTCAAAGCTCCTTGCCTGCTTGGTGTTTCCGTCCCGTGATGGGTCCGATAATCAGGTTATCGGAAGAGCCTCAAGAAGATAGGGACCTGAAAGAAAGAAAAAGGTGAAGGTATGTGGATTCTAGGGCGGTTGAGCCGCATTGTGGACCGCAATCTAGCTGTGCCTCCGTCTATGCCCATGGTTTTTTGAGTGCGTAGTTATGTACGTGCGGCACAAATTTCACCGCTTGACTGGGGTGAGGACGGAGGCCGAATTGCTAGGCAAGCTCTGGACGGGCCGGATGATCCTGTTGCAGAGTACTTCGGACTCGCTTAACGGTGTCTGGGGGCTTTATTGCCGAGTTGAGGGTCTGTCTAAGGAGACTGCTCTGTACTTCTGCTGCAAGGGCCACAGTGTGCTCCTCCGTGCAGAGGGAGCGCCCTGTATTTCCATTAACTATTATAACATCGCGGGGTCCGGGCATCTTGAGCTTGAGGTAGGCGTAGTGTGGCACCGCATTGAATCGAGCGAATGCAGTTCGTCCTAGCAGTGCATGATAACCACTGCGGAAGGGGACAATATCGAAGATTAACTCCTTGCTCTGGAAGTTGTCCGGGGATCCGAAGACCACTTCCAGTGTGATTGAGCCTGTACAATAGGCCTCTACACCTGGCATGGCACCTTTGAAGGTTGTTTTAGTGGGTTTGATCCTTGAGGTATCGATACCCATTGTGCGCACTATATCCTGATAGAGCAGGTTCAGGCTACTGCCACCATCCGTGAGGACTCATGTGAGGTGGAATCCGTCAATGATAGGATCAAGGACCAGTGTGGCTGAGCCGCCATGACGAATACTAGTTGGGTGGTCCCTGCGATCAAAGGTGGTCGGACAGGAAGACCATGGGTTGAACTTTGGGGCGACTGGCTCAATCGTGTAGACGTCCCTTAGTGCATGCTTCCGCTCCCGCTTGGGAATATGGGTGGCGTATATCACATTTACTGTTTTCACTTGGGGAGGAAATTTCTTCTGTCCCCCTGTGTTTGGCGGCCGGGGTTCCTCGCTGTCATCACTATGTAGCCCCTTTTCCTTATTTTCGGCATTCAACTTGCTGGCCTGTTTAAATACCCAACATTCTCTGTTGGTGTGGTTGGCTGGTTTATCGAGGGTGCCGTGGATTTGACATGAGCGATCGAGTATGCAGTCGAGACTGGACGGGCCCGGATTTCTTCTTTTAAATGGCTTTTTCCATTGGCCGGACTTGGAGCCATTGAATCCGGCATTGACGGCCGTGTCTTCGGCGTTATCGCTATTATTGCGGCGCTTGTGTCTGTTGCGCCTGGGATTTCCATTGCTATCTCTGGCATCTGAGGTGCCAGGATTCCTTGATGTGTTGTAGCTATGGGCCAACCAGCTGTCCTCGCCCGCACAAATGTGGGTCATGAGTGTCGTAAGGGCTGCCATGGATTTTGGCTTCTCTTGTACAAGGCCGCTAGGGCTTTGGCATCCGGACAGTCGACAATTTGGTTCTTTTTAGTTAAGAACCGGCTCCAGAATTTCCTGGCTGACTCTCCATGTTGTTGGGTTATGTGACTTAAGTCATTAGCATCCGGTGGTCACACATAAGTGCCCTGGAAGTTGTCGAGGAATGCGTTTAACAGGTTCTCCTAACTGCCGATGGAGTTCCCCGACAGACTATTCAGCCAATGCCGAGCTGGTCCCTTGAGCTTTAGTGGGAGGTATTTGATGGCATGCAGATCATCGCCGCGGGCCATGTGAATGGGGAGAAGGAAATCTTCAATCCATACCGCGGGGTCTTTTGTCCCATCATATGGTTCGATGTTTACGGGTTTAAACCCTTCTGGGAATTCATGCTCCATTAGTTTGTCAGTGAAGCATAGGGGGTCTGCGACGCCTCTATGGCGGGCTACATCGCGACGCAGTTCGGATGAATCTGGTCTGCTGTGTTCATCCCGGACGGATTTGTATTTAGTATATCTGGCGTGGTGGTCATCGTCACGTTTTGGGGCGCGCCCCCGCGATCCGTAGATCGATCTTGATTGTCCTGCTTTGTTTTTCTGTTCGTCTCGCAGGTCGTGCGTGTAGCCCCGGGCCTTCGTGTTTTTTTGTTCGTCTCCGTAGATCGATCTTTTCCCGACCGACTGCTTGATGGCTAAGGGGTATTTATCCCGACCAACAGTTTGTTCGGACTGCCATGGGCCTTTCCCGACCAACAGTCCGTTAGGGTAACCATGTGCCTTTCCCGACTGACTATCAGATGGGTATTCTTTCCCGACAAACATTTTGTTGGGCCTTGTGTTAGCCTTTCCCGACCGACTGTTTGATGGGGTTTCTTTTGCTGACCAACAATCTGATGGCGTTTTCTTTTCCCGACCAATAATTCCTCAACATTTTGTTTAGCCAACCATAACTTTAATTAGCATATCATATTGATTGTAACATACATATAGTTCATGTGTTCTAAGCATAATCACAAGTCATCATACATCTGGTTCACGTCAGGTGCAGCAACCCATTTTTATTCCATTAACTAATTGTCACATACATAGAGTTCAATTTGTTCTAACCAGCAAGACAAGATACCATACATTAGGTTTACATAAGGACAGCAAAAAGACACAATTATGAGACATCAGTTGTACAAAATGAAAGCTAAAACATCCAGTTGACGTGGATCGCCGGCTTCATGGTTCATTTCCTTATGTTTGCTTCCTACAGAAGATAAAGAAGTCTCAATTATTAGAATGTTCAATTAATTTATGAAATTGAATACAGGCAGAATTCATATCTGCACTGTGCACACACATGAGCACAAAATGAGGAATACACTTATCTAATCTATAAAAGTAGCGGAACATGAAGACCACCAATCGACTCCCAGCAGTGGCCATGGATGTGGCATAGAAGCCCTCTGTACGACTGCTGAGCATTTAGTGTTCCTAGGGACATACTTAAGTTACTGTGCATAGGTACTGGCAGCCAATATTCCAACACTTGTTTCCAAAAAAATGTCCGTAGGGAATACAGTGTCATAGGTATAAGAGAAATAAAAATGAGTTGTGTGAATGACCAATATTTTCTTTACTATTCAGGCCATACAAGGAAAAATATATCGGAAATATAGAATTAGTATCTCAAATATAGAACCAACTTACACAGTTCTTTTGCAATTTATAAAGGCATAACCAGACTCTGCATGATAACTAAATATATGTACACTGCTTATTAATCTGTACATACAGATTATAAATACTAGGTTTTTCCTGATACTTACTGATTAATAGCTCATGGGTGGGCGCCTTCTTCATGGCTGGGTAGAATGGAAAAATTACGCGTGCTGCCATATTAAAATATAGTTAGTCAAGATCTTTTTTTATATGGATAGTTAGTCAAGATCTTGATAGATATACAATGTACTATATTGGCCTAGAAACAGGATTCAGAAATAGCAACTTTAAAAGCAACTAGCGATGTAGTATGCTCTGTTCTGTACTATGGATGTGCTAATTGGAGTGTTCTGTAATGCAAAATTAACTATTACTATTAAGCAATAATCAGCTAGCAGTGTAAACAAGATATAATGTTCTGACAAATTTAACTATTATTAAGAGCAAGTAGCAGTGTTCTGTACTAAATGCAGAAAGTAGGCTTTGTACCCGTATACCATAAATCATATTTTAGTCTTCAATAAAACACAGGGAAACCAATTAAATGAATCTGAACATTGTTAAAAAATTGACAACGGCTCTGTTTCACTTCTCTTTCAATTGAGCAAATAGTTCTTTTGATGGAGAGAACAAATCAATGCTGACCAAGAACTAAAAGTGTAAAACAATGATAAACTTATGTACCAATTCAATGGTCAAGCTATTGTAAATTCAAGTGTCGCAAATACTACATGGTAAGTCCACACACTTGCTGGTATCGGAAAGTCCATTTCTACAGCACACGACACACTGATAATGCTAACCTCCTGGCAAACCTTTCAGGTAGATAGGCAAATGCTAACACATCATGTGTCTATTGAACCCTGCAAACTTCAGGGTGTCAGTGGTTTGAAGTAAAAGTAACAAGTGCATCTATAATATTCAGTTGGTTTGGTACACACTTAAAACTTCAGAAAATCATATTATCCGAAATGATGCAAAATGATATCAGGACTGATGCAAAATGACCAGCCAACTCTTTGACATTCAATTTGTAACCTATCTTATTATCCGAAATGGACCGCAGTATAGTAGTATGAATGTACTTCAGTCTGATGGTGTGGTTCTTCTATTCATATAAGAAAAGTACAATCGTACTTGTGCTTTCATATGCTAATCACAAATGACTTAAGGATGATTGATAGACAAGCAACTAGAAAAGGCCTATGTACATCTTACCTGGCTACTACGCCATTGTGCATAAATAGAAGCAGCTTCTTGAAGAATCCTCAGTTCTTCCTCTCTCGTTCCAGATTCATGTACAACAATTCAGTTGCACCCTCACATGTTAACATGTGGGTAGGTTTGATTACAGAGTTCTCTATCGAATATTTCTGCAATGCCGTCGCACAGAAATGGATGTATTCATTACACTTATTATAAAGAAAAAAATAGTATCTCCCAAAGAAAATATAATGGATGCACGTACATCAATCATGTATTCATTACACTTAATATAACAACATTAATCATGTATACTGCTGAAATAATAAAATAGGTACCTATTTTATTACCAATCCTCAAACTTAACAAAGTATGCAGACTCACTTATAAATCAAGGAGTTGGCCATCTTTAGTGGCTAATGTCTATGATGCAAAATTTATTTCAGATAGATACCGACCACAAAGACAAAACAATAATCAAATCTAGGTTTCATCACTTGCATGCTCAAAAAATAAGATTTGGCATATCATTCATGACGATATGGCCAGATAAGGAAAAACAAGCAACCTGGCATAACCTCAATTACACAGCAAAAGTGAGAATAAGAAAAAAGAATGCAACAAAAACCAGTCAAATAGTATGACAAAACTCAAGATGTGTCAAAAATACTCACCTATCCAAAACCAGTCAGACCTTACAGAAGTTGGTTGATAAGTGTTGCCCGCAGATCTTGCAGCTCTGTAAAAAGTAAAGAGCCAAAGATGAAATTGCAGTTCTGTCAAGTCAAAGAATGTAGTACTGCTCTGAAAGAACATATATGGTACAAGTGGAATTTAATAGTTTGGTTAGCAACTACTTTTATTGCATATATAAATAAACTACAAAGTAACTAAGACCGGAGTTTGAGGCAAGGTGTACATATTCAAGTCTGATATTAGCAGAAGTACACTGCAACCTCACTTTGAAAACATAACGGGGCTGATTTAGATGGACAAGCAGTTCAAGTTGATATCATATGCCATCTACATTAATAATATATACATACCGATCAAACTTAAAACCAGATGTACAAATAATGATAGGACCACTTCCAAAGCTTTTTGATATATCTTAAAGATATTTATGTTGCTCTAGAGAAAAAAGAGCTACTTGATGAAACAATTAAAGCATGAAATTCTATAGAAAGACTTACTTTTTGTCCATGGTGTTCCACTGACAAGTGACAACCCATGTGTTTGAAGTTATGGATGCTTGCACTGGGGGAAATCAAGAATCACCAATGTTAGAAGAAATCTGTAAGCAGATCCTCAGTTCTATAGCATTAATTGTTTAACATGTCAACATTTCAGATTTTGAATTTTGAAATTGGATAACTACGTCATCCTTGACAATGTTGCCCTCTTCGATACAAAGAATGATGTTCGCTCCTACCATTTTCAAGGTCCTTTGAATCCTCTTGTCATCAGTGGTCGTAGTCTTGTGAACGGCCTTTTTTCTCTCATCAGTGGAAAGCTAAGTACAATAACAAGAGGAGAAATGTTTCATGTATTTGTAATCTTATAAGCTGACACACATCCACTAAATGGCATTGAATAAAAGATCAATCTCAAATTATTCAGATGATGGCACGAATGATTCACAGGGCACAAATTATACATTCAGAGGAAACTTTTTAGGTCTGAAACAAAGGATTCACACAGGTAAAATAGATATTGAATAGATAACATGTTGAAAGAAGGAAACATTGCTTCTCATAGCAAAACCAATCCATGAATCAAAGCAGAGTTAGTTTTCTTAAGATAAAATTGCTGGGCCAATGTGGTGCCTAGGTCCATCGCTGGGGGTTGAAATCTGTATACTACAGGAAGAGAGGAGAGGATGGAGACCATATGAGGGAGAAAGATCTTACCCATGTCGTTGCTGCCATGGGTGGCTACTCGTGGTCACTGATAGTAGATGGGGAGATGGGGCCACCTGCCACCCTATTCCTACTTCGCTGGACGCGGAGGAAGCAGAGGCCGCCTGCCTCGCTTCAGACCACTAGGAGCGAAGGGCCCTTGCGCCCCTCAGATCTCCTGCCATGGAAAGGTGGGAAGAGGGAGCTGGGCATGGGTTGGGGCAGTGGCGCCATGGGAGGGAGGGGGAGGTGGACGCTCGCGACTGGAGTGGCTGGTGGTGGAAGGAAGGTGGCCCCTGTGATGGCCGTCGGTGGCGGCGTGAGTCGCAACCCTAGGCAGCGCCGTACGAGAGAGGGGTGGATTGGGACGAGGGAGAAAGGGGATTGAGTGAGGTGCCCCGGGCACTTATAGGTTTTGAGAGAAAAAAGAAAAAAATCGCGGGCTGGGACACGGTAAATGTTTTTCTTTGCGCGCGCAGGCCCATTTACCACCTGGTGTTGGTTGGCGTTATTTGCCGACCAATCGTTAGATGAGGATATGATCTTTCCCGACCGACTGTTCGACAGCAGAGACTTTTGTATTCCCGACCGACCGTCTTTCGCTATACAAATGTTTTCCCAACCAACTATCACTTAGAAGTTTCATCAACTAACTATCGGTCGGCGAAAATGACTTTTGCCAACACACATCAGTAGGGAATAAAGTGTCATGGTGTAGTGGCAGGCATGATAAATTCTTCATAGCCGAGGCTCACCTCGTCTTCGAAGAGAGGCATATAGTTGTCGTCCTCCGAGTCTTCATCCATTGCCTGTTCATCAGGGCTATCTTGCCCATCCTCCCGTCTGACCTGCTCGAGGCTTGGCTGGGCGGGATTGTTTTCATCTTCGGCATCATCCGGAGTGCTATTGTATCTTATGCCGGTATCGCTGTTTTTGCTATGGCGGGATTTAGAGCGGCGCCACTGATGTCGGCGCTTGGGTTGCTTCTCAAGAGCATCATCCTCCGTTGCATCCTTTTGATCCTCGCCATTGTTTTCTTTGGGTGTGTCCACCATATATATGTCGTATGATGAGGTGGTTGTCCAGCGCCCTGTGGGCGGTGGTTCCTGTTTTTCGGAGTCGAAATCAAGCATGTCGGTTAAGTCATCGACAGTGGCTATTAAGTGGATGGTGGGTGGGTAACGAATTCCTTCGTCGTCCGCTTCCCACTCGAGCCGGACATAGTTCGGCCAAGAGTCTCCTAACAGGGAGAGAGATTTTAATGAATTTAGCACATCGCCCAAGGGCAAGTGCTGAAAGATATCCCCGGAGCTAAACTCCATGATCGGTGCCCAGTCAGATCCGATGGGCACGGATGCATGCAGTTCGGAGCCTATGGACGGAGACGAGTCCGAGGGTCCGATGACACAGACCTCCTTAGAAGCGAAATCTATGTTCGACTCTATCGCCGCTGAGAGTGTGGCCTCCGTGGCGGGTGTCGGCGTTCTGGGAATGGGGGTCCCCAGACTTGCTTGCCTGCGGCCTGCGGCGTGGCTCAAGTGGGGGCCCAGCCCAGCTTCATCAGCTCAAGCTCAAGACCCTCGTGAGGGGCCAAGCCTCGCGGGGCAGACAACAGGAAGCTTCCTCGGGAGCAGCCTCCTCAAGCGGGCTCGCGAGGAGGTGGAGAGATTAAGGCAGGGTACCTCGAGAGGAGCCTGTGACGCAAGCCATGACGATCGAGACCAGGCGGGCGCCAGGCGGGCGCCGGCCAGCGCAGTGTCCTTGTTTCCCCTTTGGTGCAAAGGGGGCAAGAACAGGCCAAGGCATCAAGCAAAGGTTACCGCTTCGGTGCAACAAGACCAAGACCAGCAGAGCGACAGGATGGGGGTCATCGTGGAGCCCAGGACAGCGTCATCGTCAGAGCCTTTGGCAGCCGAAGACCAACTTTAGTCAGGATAAGTGTAACAGATGTTCCCCTTAGAAATGGCCAATTGTTGGCGCCCTTCCCGCTCATTATTTGGGATGAGGCCTAGGGCCTCCCTCTATAAATAGGACTAGCCACTCACAGGGTAGAGACATCTAGAGACATCGGGAGAACAGATCGAGAAGAGAGAGAGAGGCGACCAAACTCACCCTAACAGTTCATCGCACCAGCTCAAGAACAGCCCCTCATGAGGCTGTTCTCCCTTTGTACTGTTCATCATCAGCCCCTGAGGCAATCCACCACACCACACACTGGAGTGGGCTATTACACCACAATGGTGGCCTGAACCAGTATAAATCTCGTGTCCCTTGTGTGTTCATCTTTCTTGCTTAGATCCTTGGGAGACTTTGACGCGTGAGCTGGTAGGGGAAAGATATTCGTGCGCACCCCAGTGTTCGAACCTCAAGGGTCTGCCGGAACCCGAATTCCGACATTTGGCGCGCCAGGTAGGGGTGTGCCGGAATCTTTCTTCCGCTAGTTGCGCGTGATCTTCCGCCGTGTCCATGGCTGACGCTCGCCGAGCTCGCGCCGAGCGTCGGGCTGCTCTCGCCACCCGCGTCGCCCAGACGGCGCCCGTCGGCGGTCGCCCCCATCGTTGTCCGTCGCCTGCTGCCAATGCTGCCACCGGCCCGACAGGGAACGAGAACCAGGCCTCGTCCCTGCATCCTTCAGTGCGGCGGGAAGGCCGCACCGCCACCCCGCCGCTGACTCCAGCCGGTTCGTCGTCCCACGCCCGTCGCGCCCCCACGGATGCGCATGCTGCGCTGCTCCTGGTGCGTGAGCTCCTGCACTACTGTCCGTCGATGACCTCTATGAGGACTGGCTCGCCCGCTTCACTAAGCTCGTCAGCGCCGCAGGGGGCTCCCCTGCGTTGTCCCTCTCGCTGCCTCGCCCTCCATCCTGTGCAGGAGGTGAGGATCAGGAGGTGCCTCCGCCGCCTCCTCCCCAAGAAGGCGCCCTGGCCCTAAGGTGCGCGGCCCCAGGACGAGACCCTCCGCGTCCGGTGCCTGCACGATAAGAAAGGAGCTGCCAAGAGATCCCTCGTCCCCAAGAAGGTGTTCGCGTGCTCCCAGCACCGGAGCGCCGTGACTGCATCCCTGCGCCGCCACGTCAAGACCCCGCGCTGCTCCAGGCAGCGGTGCGCGGGAATCTCCAGGAGCAAGCCCCGCATCAGCGGAGAGCTCTGGTGGTCACCGCAGGCTGCCGCGCCTTCACTGCCGAGCTGCGTAGCATCGCATGGCCCGGCAAGTTCAAGCCAGACCTGCCTCCTCGCTACGACGGAACTGCCGACCCCACGGAGTTCCTCCAGGTCTATGAGCTGGGCATTGAGGCCGCAAATGGGGACGAAAAGGTCATGGCAAATTGGTTTCCCATGGAGCTCAAGGACGGTGCCCGCACCTGGCTCTTGAACCTGGCTCCTGGCACGATCTCTTCCTGGGACGAGATGCGCACCCGCTTCATCGCCAACTTACAAGGTACTCGCGACCGGCCGCCGGACATGAGTGACCTGCACCGCATCGAGCAACAGCCAGGAGAGACCCTGCAGAAGTACATCCAGTGCTTCAACAACGCCCGCCTCCAGATCCTCAGGGTGACTGAGGAGGTCATCATCTCAGCCTTCTCTGATGACGTGCATGACATCAAGATGAAAGAGGAGCTAGCAATCCATGAAGACCTGTGCACATCACTAGAGCTGTTCAACTTGGCGACCAAGTGCGCCAGGGCTGAGGAGGGGTGCCTCTCCCTCCTCGAGCTTCCGGCTGCCGACCCAGAAGAGAAGAAGCCCAAGGTCAAGGACGTGAAGCGCAAGGGGGATGTTGTGCTTGCAACAGAGCCGGACACCAAGCAAGGCAGGGATCAGCCTGAGTCATCCAAGGGCAGCCGATACTACGTGTACCATGACCTCCACACCCACAACACCAATGAATGTCAATAGCTCAGGGCCGTGCGAGATGGGCGTATCGGCCGACGTCCCGACCGCAACGACCGGGGCTATGGCCGAGGAGGAGGAAGAGGTGGAGGACGATGGGAAGACCGTGGCCCTCGCCAAGGGTGGCGTGACCGACCTCGCGAGGACCGCTGGCAGGACCAGCCTCGCGAGGGAGGTTGGAGGGATCAGCCTCATGAGGTCCGCCCTCAAGGCAACGCAGGCCTCCCTCCTCTGCCACCGCCACCGCCACCAAGAAGGAATGAAGACCATCACCAGGACGATGGGGCTGGGGGCTTCCAAGAGCCGCGCGCAATTGCTTGTATCCTGGGCGGTGCTCAGGCCCCAGCCTCTCAGCGCATCTTCAAGCAGTTTGCTCGCGAGGTGAATGCAGTCCTCCCCAAGCTTGAGGCCACGCGCCCTCTCAGGTAGCCTGCGTGCCCTATCACGTTCAGCTCAGCGGATCAGCTCAAGTGCGCACAACGACCGGAGTCCTCCCAATGCTTTGTTCCCCAGTCATCAGCAATGTGCAAGTCACCAGGACGCTCATCGATGGCAGAGCTGGACTCAATGTCCTGTCCGTCGAGACATTGAACAATCTACAAGTGCCATATGATCAGCTTCTGCCAACCAAGCCTTTCTCAGGAGTCACCGACGGTTCCATTGTCCCGATAGGGCAAGTTCGCCTTCCTGTCACCTTTGGGCAGCACAACAACTACCGCACCGAGCTCATTGACTTCGACATCACCCACATTCGCCTGCCATACAATGCCATCCTCGGGTACCCAGCTTTGGCCAAGTTTATGGCAGTGACTCATCACGGCTACAATGTCCTCAAGATGCCAGGAAGCAGTGGAATCATCACAGTGCCTTGTGAGGAAAGGGATGCAGTGTGTTCTCTTGAGCGTGCCTTCCAAGCCGCGGCAATCGAAGACCCAGATCACAGGAGCGGGAGGATTCCAGAGGCGGTCCCTAAGAAGAAGAAGGCTTCACCTGGATCGAACACTCACAAGGCAGGAACCTCCGGAGGCGTTGTGTCAGGATCCGCGCCCGTTCAAGTGGAGCCACCCTCTATCGCATAGGAAGACGTTCCCGGGGCCCACCTCGGGCAGGGCTCGGGGGCTCTGTCTTGGAGAGCCATTGACTTTGCCAAGGACACGAGGGAGGCTCTCGGGCACCACTTAGAGGCGTGCTTCAAGGCACGTTTCCCCTCAGGAAGGCATGAGGCAAGGAGGGCCAAACCCTCAGGAGTTCATTGCGAGGAATATTCAGGAGTTACAGGAGTCAAGAGTCATGCGCGGCAGCCGCCGCCTACCCGCCATAGCCCCATATCCTAGTGAGGATGGTGGGCTGCGCGTCTACATCGATGTACCAGGACTCAACCGAGCCGCGTCTCAGGAGCACCTCTGGCCTTCGCACGTGGGGCGTTGTGAGGATCCACCTCACAGCTACGTTCTTATGCCCTTCGGCCTGCCGAACGCGGCTGCTGCCCACCAGCACCTGATGAGGAGCATCCTGGAAGCTCAGGTGGCCAGGCACCGTGCGTTCCTGGAGGAGATGGAGATGGACCTTGAGGAGCCGCCCAGACCCTTGGAGCCTCCCAAGGCTCAGGGCTCCGAAGGCTCATGAGGGTCGGCTCCCTCACCGCGCATCATCCACTACTTCAGCAGCACTTCATCCCCGACGGTATCAGGTGACATCTTTGAAAGTTCCATTTTTAGCTGGGAGCGCCCGCAGGGCTGCATCATTCCTAGGTCGCATGGGTCCGTCCCTGCGGCATGTCCATTTTGGTTATGCTCTTTACCTACCTTGTTGGGGGCGCCCCTCGGGATGCATTATCCCCAAGCTGCTCGGGCCTGACCCAGCGGCGTTTGCCTTTTTCTGCATCTATCTAAATGGATTTGCTCCTTCATGCTTAACCTTCTTGACTAAGTCGCCTGCTCCATTGACACCTACCTTTGGAGCCGCTCACTCTGGCACGACACTTGCGCACGGGTCCGTCCCTGCAACACTAAAAAATCTGAGTGGCTGAGCTCTGGCCACGGCAACCCCGCAAGGCGCCACCTCACCAGACCCTCAATGCCCCACTCACTCCCTCGGAGTGACCAATGGTTGGCTGGCAACCGTAACAACAGACCTTGTTTCCCCTCGTGGTTGATATGCAGGACCCGTTCCAGGAGTAACGCTGGTGGCATCGCGAGCCTTCTCTCCTTCTCTCCGGCACGATCTGTTCGCACGTTAAAAGGGGGGCACCTGAGCATCGCAACTCATGGGCTCTTACTGGCTCTCCAGCCCTCACGCCCTGGCCTTGACCCACGGCATCACGACATGTCATACTAGCGGCGACTGAGCTCACTCGAGGGCCAGGAC
Source organism: Triticum dicoccoides (assembly GCF_002162155.2). Classification (NCBI taxonomy): domain Eukaryota; kingdom Viridiplantae; phylum Streptophyta; class Magnoliopsida; order Poales; family Poaceae; genus Triticum; species Triticum dicoccoides. The sequence goes on along the minus strand of NC_041387.1, from coordinate 345,703,654 downwards.
CTGAGGACGTAGAACATTAAGGAAAGTGCAGGGAACAGGGAAGAAGCTCACGAGGACCTAACCCAGCCACACCTCAGCTACCGCCACGCAGGCCCGGCACTTCGCCGGAGGCCACTCCAAAGCTACGAGATAAGTCACGCGAAAAACTGATTCGACTCGGCGCTAAACCCTCTCCTAGTGCAGCTCTGTCACGGCAACATTGCCTACCGTTCTTGCCCACCGGAGGCTGCTTGAGCGCTAAAGGGGACCTCTTGAGCATCGTGACTCAAGAGCTCTTACTGGACCTCAGGCCGCTCACCTCCTGGCCTTGACCACGGCATCGCGACCTGGCATACCAGCGACGGCTGAAGCCTGCCTGGGGACCGGGACCTGTCAGCGTAGAGCACCAGGCCCTCGTGAGGGAAGAATGGGGGAGCCGAGCCGGGACAGGACAAGCATCTCGCATCGATTCATACTAGGGATATAATATTTACAAAGACATGGCCAGCACCTTACATACCCCGCGGGGTGGTACTTTGATTCCTCGCAGGGAACAAAGGAGCTAATCCGAGGAAGCGCTAGCTACGCGCACCTCCGCAGGAGACACCATCATCAACAGTGGTGTGACGCCCCCGATTTAATCATACACTAATCATGCACGCAAATGTGTACGATCAATATCAAGGACTCACGGGAAGATATCACAACACAAATCTAAAACATAAATAAGTCATACAAGCAACACAATGCAAGCCAGGGGCCTCGAGGGCTCGAATACAAGTGCTCGATCATAGACGAGTCAGCGGAAGCAACAATATCTGAGTACAGACATAAGTTAAACAAGTTGCCTTAAGAAGGCTAGCACAAACTAGGATACAGATCGAAAGAGGCGCAGGCCTCCTGCCTGGGATCCTCCTAACTACTCCTGGACGTCGTCAACGGGCTGCACGTAGTAGTAGGCACCTCCGGTGTAGTAGGGGTCGTCGTCGACGGTGGCGTCTGGCTCCAGGGCTCCAGCATCTGGTTGCGACAACCAGGTAGAAGGGAAAGGGGAAAAAGAGGGAGAAAAGCAACCATGAGTACTCATCCAAAGTACTCGCAAGCAAGGAACTACACTACATATGCATGGGTATATGTGTAAAGGGCCATATCAGTGGACTGAACTGCAGAATGCCAGAATAAGAGGGGGGATAGCTAGTCCTATCGAAGACTACGCTTCTAGCAGCCTCCGTCTTGCAGCATGTAGAAGAGAGTAGATTGAAGTCCTCCAAGTAGCATCTCCAAGTAGAATCTCCAAATAGCATCTCCAAGTAGCATCGCATAGCATAACCCTACCCGGCGATCCTCCCCTCGTCGCCCTGTGGAAAAGCGATCACCGGGTTGTCTGTGGTACTTGGAAGGGTGTGTTTTATTAAGTATCCAGTTCTAGTTGTCATAAGGTCAAGGTACAACTCCAAGTCGTCCTGTTACCGAAGATCACGACTATTCGAATAGATTAACTTCCCTGCAGGGGTGCACCAACTTACCCAGCACGCTTGATCCCATTTGGCCGGACACACTTTCCTGGGTCATGCCCGGCCGCGGAAGATCAACACGTCGCAGCCCCACCTAGGCTCAACAGAGAGGCCAGCACGCCGGTCTAAACCTAAGCGCACAGGGGTCTGGGCCCATCGCCCATAGCACACCTACACGTTGCGTACGCGGCCGAAAGCAGACCTAGCCTAGTGGCGTTCCAGTCCAATTCGGCGCACGCGCCTCCGTTGCTGACGTCTGAAGTGCTTCGGCTGATACCACAACGTCGGGATACCCATAACTACTCCCGCGTAGATGGTTAGTGCGTATAGGCTCGTAGCCAACTCAGATCAAATACCAAGATCTCGTTAAGCGTGTTAAGTATCCGTGAACGCCGAACAGGGCCAGGCCCACCTCTCTCCTAGGCGGTCTCAACCTGCCCTGTCGCTCTGCCACAAAGATCCACATAGAGGGCCGTCGGGACAAAGGTCCTTTCAGCCCCCAATCCGTGAATCACTCGCGGGTACTCTTCGAGCTGACCCGACTTTAGTCACCATCTGTATAGTATGTATGTATGTATCATATATACCCGTGATCACCTCCCGAAGTGATCACAGCCCGGTAGTATAGCATGGCAGACGGACAAGAGTGTAGGGCCACTGATGGAACACTAGCATCCTATACTAAGCAGTAGGATAGCAGGTAAAGGTAACAACAGTAGTAGCAGGGACAGGCTATGCAGCAGTATAGGATTAACTAAAAGCAGTAACATGCTACACTACTCTAATGCAAGCAGTATAGAGAAGAGTAGGCGATATCTGGTGATCAAAGGGGGGGCTTGCCTGGTTGCTCTGGCAAGAGAGAGGGGTCGTCAACTCCGTAGCCGTACACATGGGTATCGGCAGCAGTCTCGGGATCTATCGGAAAGAAGTAGCGGAGGGGGAACACAATAAATAACAGAGCAATCAAAGCATCATAAAGCATAATAAGGCAATACGCGGTGCTAGGGGTGACCTAACGTGGTACTAGGTGCTACTGGTGAAGGGGGGAAACATCCGGGAAAGTATCCCGGTGTTTCGCGTTTTCGGGCAGATGAAACGGAGGGGGAAAGTTGCGTGTTTGTTATGCTAGGTATGTGTGGCGGATGAACGGGCTGCGTATCCGGATTCGTCTCGTCGTTCTGAGCAACTTTCATGTAGAAAACATTTTCATCTGACCTACGGTTTATTTTCTATTAATTTTTAAAGTTTTAAATCATTTTCTAAATTATTATTACTAGTTTAATTCAAAATTAGCATTACTGCATCAGCATGACGTCAGCAGTCAACAGAGGTGTTGACTGGGTCAAACTGACGTGGGGTCCGCATGTCATTGACTGATTAGGCTAATCAGGGTTTAATTAAGTTAACTATTGATTAGGTTAATATAACCAGGATTAATTAAGTTAATTAATTCTTTAATTAATTAATTAGTATTTTAACATTTTAATTATTATTTATTTAATTAATTTTTTTGTTCCTTTTTTTTAACGTTCTAGGGGACGGCCCCACATGTCATAGGCCAGGGGCCATAGCGGGTGTGGGCTAACGGGTTAACGGGCGAGCCCGGATGGGCAACCGAGCGGGCGTTGTGGTCAGCGAGAGAAGGGGCGGGCGCGCGGCGCGACGCCGGCGAACGCAGAGGCGGGGCTGTGGTGTGAGGGTCGGGCGCGGTGAACGGGACAGCGCGGGAGCCGGGTTGGCACGGCGCAGCGGCTCCGACGAGCGGTGGCGAGGGGACGAGGTCCAACCGGGCAACAGCAGAAGCAGTTGCAGTAGCTAGGAGCAGGGGGGCACGGCGGGGTGCAGTGACCGCGGGCGTGGCCGGACCCCATCGAGGGCGCGGTGGCCGCGATGATAGAGAGGAAAGGGGGGCGAGGAAGTAGGGAAGGCGAAGGCCGGGGGCCTCACCAACGTTGCAGGGAAGAGGCAGCGAGGCCCGGGGTAGACCGTCGACTAGGAGATGAGGAGGTCCGGTGGGGAGGTCCGGCGACGGCGAGGCCTTCAGGCGGCGAGGGAGGAGCTTCTGCGCGGCGGTGGCGCGAGGACGCTGATAGGCGGGGGATCCCCCGGCGCGGGCGCGGCAGCGGTGGTGGGGCTCCGGCGCGGCAGGGGATGGCGATGGGGCGCAGGTGCGACGGCGGCGGGGCTGGGCGACGGGCGGCATCGGGGTCGGGCCCCTCCCCGATCCAGATGGGATCGAG
>NC_041387.1:345699526-345699840 GCF_002162155.2 Triticum dicoccoides | reverse complement strand
GGGGTAGACCGTCGACGAGGAGATGAGGAGGTCCGGTGGGAAGGTCCGGCGACGGCGAGGCCTTCAGGCGACGAGGGAGGAGCCTCTGCGCGGCGGTGGCGCGAGGACGCCGATAGGCGGGGGATCCCCCAGCGCGGGCGCGGCAGCGGTGGTGGGGCTCCGGCGCGGCAGGGGATGGCGATGGGGCGCAGGTGCGACGGCGGCGGGGCTGGGCGACGGGCGGCATCGGGGTCGGGCCCCTCCCCGATCCAGATGGGATCGAGAGGAGAGGGGGGAGAGGGAGAGGCGATGGGGCGAGGAGGGGATAGGGTTTC
>NC_041387.1:345691691-345699500 GCF_002162155.2 Triticum dicoccoides | reverse complement strand
CAGGTGCGACGGCGGCGGGGCTGGGCGACGGGCGGCATCGGGGTCGGGCCCCTCCCCGATCCAGATGGGATCGAGAGGAGAGGGGGGAGAGGGAGAGGCGAGCGAGTGGGGGAGTGGGGGTATCGGTGGGATAGGGTTTGGCCAGGGGGGTTGCTAGTAGGCGCGGGTGGGCCGGCCTGGTTGGCCCGATGGCCAGCTGGGCCGAGGCCTAGTGGGGGGGAGGGGGCAGGCTTTTGTTTTTTTTGTTAGGTTCTGCTTTTCTTTTTATTTAATTGTTTTTTTGTTTCCATCCACTATAAAATATCTAGGCATTTTATAAAAATGTGTTTATTGCACCATATTTACATATGCAAATTATGGCACCGTCCGAACATTTTTGTTTAATATTTTGAAAGCTTTTGTCGTTTGACTTAGTTAGGATTTAAATTTGAATCGGTTTCGAATTAACCCAAGATTAACTACAGTGACAGAGGTGACGTGTCACCATTAACGTGAGATTACTGTAGGATGATTATCCGGGCGTCACAATTCTCCTCCACTACAAGAAATCTCGTCCCGAGATTTAAGAGGTAGAGCAAGGGGGAGAGGTCTGGTTACGATATTCTAACGGATCTTCTCGAAGAAGTTAATCCCTTTCGTTGATGTCTTCAATTCTTTATTCCAATGCATCATGATAAACTTGTCATCATTTCTTCGGGAACTCCATCGTACCTACGAAAGGATAAGGGGTAGTTCACTACGACATAGTGTTTTTGAGGGAAACAATCTAGGGTTAACCCATGAATGAGTATAAGATTATCTCTCGAGTTGAACATATGAAATACATCGAGAGTAAGGTATGAAGGTACAATAAGAGGTTCCAAGCGGATAGATAGTTGCTCGAAGTCTGAACCAGAGTGAGAAAGGGGTTCAGAGTAGCGAGAGTAAGTATTGTGTCTGATACCAGAATAGATCACTAGGACGGTGGCCCGTGGATTACATACGAGTCCACGCGCGAGGAATAACTTTGGGAATAGGGGGTGTACAGGACAGTCAGGTTTCGATCCTGTGGAACTGTGGGTTATGGGCCCACCATGTGGTTTTTTTAAGAGGAGCAGTGACATCTTTCACGGTCATGATAGCAAGGCATGTCAGAGAGTACCAAGTCAGTTATGTCGGCATCAACGTTGGTACCAAGGGCGAGGGACGAAAAGAACCACTTTCCTGCTCGTTGAACGAGGCGGACCAATAGGCAAGGTTCTCGTCCGTCGGTGGCTACCGGAATGTCATCAACAATAGTAACAGGGTCTTACTGACAGAATTGCACACCGAGGAGTTTACATAAGCAGTAGAATATTTACTGCTTAGATTATATAGATCACAAGAATGTCAAACACAACAATGAAAGGAAAATATGAATATCAGATTAAACAGAACAATGGAAAGGAAAATGTGCTAAAACACATAATTCAGGGGTATATCCTTCCCAAGGACAAGCAGAGCAAGATATCCATGACAGGATATAAAGTAGACAACCATTTAGGTAAGGGGGGGGGGAATCTCATGATATTACCCATACAACGGTGTTAGTATAAATGATAAACAAAATTTAGCATCGTGCTTCAAATGTTCCTGTTGAAAATCGGGGTACCATTGACATGCTTCGAGGTAGCATTGACATGGTCTTCAGGTGAAGATCAAACTTTGGAAACACGAAGGATCCATCAGGAATAACTTGTAGAATAAGTCTTACAATTTCCTCATGGATGAATGGATAACCTTGCTGAAAAGGAATCTATAATGATAGGTCCTCCAGACGAGGGGGGGTGCTAGGCATGACATCATGTTACCGGGTCATCAAAGGATCAACATCATGACTCTTGGAAAGTTGTCCCAACCATCATATCTGACCGAGATTCAGATCCGATTGGTGTCAGGATACCTCAAACTTAGGATACCTGAGAAGAAAAGGTGCAACGCAAATTGACGAGATGACATTGTAAGATTCTTGGGGAAATGAACTATGAAGTGATTTCCGTTAACAAGAGTCCATCATTAACCCAAGGAGAGGACAAGGAGGTGTCTGGTGAACTCAACGGCAATTCACCGAGATTCCCAAAAGATGGATTTCCACCATTAAGTGAACAAGGAGATAAGATTTGTCAGATCAAATGATATAAGGAAGTATGCTCGAGGAAAACATACACAATTAAACATTGGTTGAAAGGTGCGCCCGAAATATGGGTTGGGTTGCACGACCAATGTCAGAATGGTGATTCAATTAGCGAAGGACTTAGAATGAACTATCGCCCATTCACTTCAAAGCAATAGGGTTGTTAGAAGTTTTGAATTCACATGTCATAGCTCCATTGTCGGTATTCCGGTTGAAAACAATACGGGGACCAAGGAATGAACGAAGATGGCAAGAAGTATTATGATATCAAGAATTATTAAGAGGTGGTGAAATTCTCACCACATTCTTGACAAAAAGAGATGGTAATACTTCCGAGGTAAGGAAGATCAACTGCTGGGTAGCAGTGATCTCAAGGTTTACACAAAACACGAACAAGTTGTGTTGAACGGAAGGCAATAAAGTGGTCGATGAGAACAGGAATCATCGAGGGGCAAGGATGGTATTACCCATCATGAATTCAATTGAATTCCTGGAAGAGCTCATAAGGTTGATGATGATCACGACACAATTGTCGAGAGATTTCATGCAGATGTAGTCAATCAGCGACGACATCAAGTCAAAGGAATGATGAAGCAAGAGGTTATTGGAACCACAGTTACGACACGAACTCGAACTCAAGCTTGTTGTTTAAGGTGAAAGCGTATGACGAGGAAAATCGACGTAACGTTAGTTCATCGTCGAAAATTGGTGCTCCGAGAATAAGGACCAGGTAGCACCGTTAGAATCGTCACGACAATGATATAGCCGAACAGGCTAGGAATGATGGGAAGGAATATTAAACTCATAAGCAACGAAAATTACTTAGGGTTATCGAACCGAAATGTGGAATCGGTGTTCTCGATTGACGACAACCCAGAACCCGAGAAAATTGGAATCAGTGAGAATTAATAGTTGATGAAGAACCCATAATAAGTTATGCAGTTCCGTGATATTCTTGAGATACCAGAGTTTAATACTCAACAGTAGAGCAAAGTAAAGGTTGGACAGGTGCAATGATCTGCAGAAGACAAGTACTTCAACTTGTCCAAGAAACGGTAGTAAAAAGGAGAACATGGCCGGAACCACGATTGCAAAAGGCCGAATCCCAGATATAAGAACTTATACCAAAGAGGGTTTAAGAGGAGCACCCATGATAAGATTAGCATCGTGTCCATGGGCATGAACGCAAGGTTCAAGGTCGACTCCCACTTCTCCAATACACAACTTCTCATTTACTTCTCTAAGTTAAGAATGTTTAGAGTTTGAAAGTTTAACTTGCGGACTACCGGAACGTTATGACCCATGAAAACTCTTGGGTTCACACAAATTAAGGAAGGTATACGTTCAACCCGTCAGGGTATCGTGGAAACATATACCACAAGCTTCAATAGTAAATACCACCAGCTCGAAAGCAGAGCAAGGTTGGCCAAGCAGATGATACAATTTACCAAAGGCACTATGTATCAGGGGAAGAACTCACCAGGTGATTGAATATGAAGGACACTGTCGGATAACAATCCAACAATGGATCGGGTGATCCACAACGGAGCTGATGTGAGTATTGGTACTCCATCAGAGGAAGAAAAAAAAGCACGGGCATCATATTATAGAACATCTGAATAATTCGATGCTTAGATAACAAAGGAATTACGATTTCCAAAACAAAGGATCAGAAGCAGTCGCTCTGATCAAGGATGGATAAGTTGGATAGACCAGAGGCACAATTGGCGACAACTAGTTTGGTCGAGAACCAGCTCATGTCCAAAAATGATGTCTGAGTCGGAAAGATAATTTAGGAGGGTTGATAGATGATTTTGTGCATTCGCACACATATTGAATCAATAGGATCAAAATGACGGTGTTAAAGGACTAGCGAATATTGCCAGATATATATGGGAAGCATCCATAATGTTAGTAGACAAGTATTTGCAGAGCAATAAAGCTGCTAAGGATTTTCAGAGGATTGAATAGTATTTCAAATACTTTTGTGAAACACCTGAACAACTGGGATGAGCGGATACTCGAAAGGTGCGAGAAATTATTCTTAGGGGTATTCAGGTGGAAAAAGATCTGCAAGGCAGTAGGCACAAAATATTCTTGGGGTATCTTGTAATAACAAGGTCAACTGGGAATAAAAGTAAGCACGACAGGTGTAAGTATTTATCCATAGGGATATTTCGGTGGTAGGGAGTTGCAAAAGCAAAGGGCACAAGGTCTCGAGAGAACTTCAAGGAGTATCTTCGGAATCTTCTGGAGTAGCAAACGATCATCGGGAGTGAGGGGCTCTCCGGGAGAAAGTATTTTCGAGAACCTAAAGTTAGTTTTATTTTTTTAGCAAAATCATTTAACCCGAATAGAAGAGAGATCAGAGTCCCAGAGTATAGGTCGAGGAGTAAAAGATCCTAATACCACCCAATGGCGACGTGGGCCCATGGGCCGCACAGCCATGTTAGCAAACCAATTTTCATCGACTAGACTCAACTTCGACCAAGGAGTTGGAAAGGGGATTCCTACAGGCAGTTGGCTCTGATACCAACTTGTGACGCCCCCGATTTAATCGTACACTAATCATGCACGCAAATGTGTACGATCAAGATCAAGGACTCACGGGAAGATATCACAACACAACTCTAAAACATAAATAAGTCATACAAGCATCATAATACAAGCCAGGGGCCTCGAGGGCTCGAATACAAGTGCTCGATCATAGACGAGTCAGCGGAAGCAACAAAATCTGAGTACAGACATAAGTTAAACAAGTTGCCTTAAGAAGGCTAGCACAAACTAGGATACAGATCGAAAGAGGCGCAGGCCTCCTACCTGGGATCCTCCTAACTACTCCTGGACGTCGTCAGCGGGCTGCACGTAGTAGTAGGCACCTCCGGTGTAGTAGGGGTCGTCATCGACGGTGGCGTCTGGCTCCAGGGCTCCAGCATCTGGTTGCGACAACCAGGTAGAAGGGAAAGAGGAAAAAGAGGGAGAAAAGCAACCGTGAGTACTCATCCAAAGTACTCGCAAGCAAGGAACTACACTACATATGCATGGGTATATGTGTAAAGGGCCATGTCAGTGGACTGAACTGCAGAATGCCAGAATAAGAGGGGGGATAGCTAGTCCTATCGAAGACTACGCTTCTGGCAGCCTCCGTCTTGTAGCATGTAGAAGAGAGTAGATTGAAGTCCTCCAAGTAGCATCTCCAAGTAGAATCTCCAAATAGCATCTCCAAGTAGCATCGCATAGCATAACCCTACCCGGCGATCCTCCCCTCGTTGCCCTGTGGAAAAGCGATCACCGGGTTGTCTGTGGAACTTGGAAGGGTGTGTTTTATTAAGTATCCGGTTCTAGTTGTCATAAGGTCAAGGTACAACTCCAAGTCGTCCTGTTACCGAAGATCATGGCTATTCGAATAGATTAACTTCCCTGCAGGGGTGCACCAACTTACCCAGCACGCTTGATCCCATTTGGCCGGACACACTTTCCTGGGTCATGCCCGGCCACGGAAGATCAACACGTCGCAGCCCCACCTAGGCTCAACAGAGAGGCCAGCACGCCGGTCTAAACCTAAGCACACAGGGGTCTGGGCCCATCGCCCATAGCACACCTGCACGTTGCGTACGCGGCCGAAAGCAGACCTAGCCTAGTGGCGTTCCAGTCCAATTCGGCGCGCGCCGCTCTGTCGCTGACGTCTGAAGTGCTTTGGCTGATACCACGACGTCGGGATACCCATAACTACTCCCGCGTAGATGGTTAGTGCGTATAGGCTCGTAGCCAACTCAGATCAAATACCAAGATCTCATTAAGCGTGTTAAGTATCCGCGAACGCCGAACAGGGCCAGGCCCACCTCTCTCCTAGGCGGTCTCAACCTGCCCTGTCGCTCCACCACAAAGATCCACATAGAGGGCCGTCGGGACAAAGGTCCTTTCAGCCCCCAATCCGTGAATCACTCGCGGGTACTCTTCGAGCTGACCCGACTTTAGTCACCATCTGTATAGTATGTATGTATGTATCGTATATACCCGTGATCACCTCCCGTAGTGATCACAGCCCGGTAGTATAGCATGGCAGACGGACAAGAGTGTAGGGCCACTGATGGAACACTAGCATCCTATACTAAGTAGTAGGATAGCAGGTAAAGGTAACAACAGTAGTAGCAAGGACAGGCTATGCAGCAGTATAGGATTAACTGAAAGCAGTAACATGCTACACTACTCTAATGCAAGCAGTATAGAGAAGAGTAGGCGATATCTGGTGATCAAAGGGGGGGCATTCCTGGTTGCTCTGGCAAGAGAGAGGGGTCGTTAACTCCGTAGCCGTACACATGGGTATCGGCAGCAGTCTCGGGATCTATCGGAAAGAAGTAGCGGAGGGGGAACACAATAAATAACAGAACAATCAAAGCATCATAAAGCATAATAAGGCAATACGCGGTGCTAGGGGTGACCTAACGTGGTACTAGGTGCGACTGGTGAAGGGGGGAAACATCCGGGAAAGTATCCCGGTGTTTCGCGTTTTCGGGCAAATGAAACGGAGGGGGAAAGTTGCGTGTTTGCTATGCTAGGGATGTGTGGCGGACGAACGGGCTGCGTATCCGGATTCGTCTCGTCGTTCTGAGCAACTTTCATGCAGAAAACATTTTCATCTGACCTACGGTTTATTTTCTATTAATTTTTAAAGTTTTAAATCATTTTCTAAATTATTATTACTAGTTTAATTCAAAATCAGCATTACTGCATCAGCATGACGTCAGCAGTCAACAGAGGTGTTGACTGGGTCAAACTGACGTGGGGTCCGCATGTCATTGACTGATTAGGCTAATCAGGGTTTAATTAAGTTAACTATTGATTAGGTTAATATAACCAGGATTAATTAAGTTAATTAATTCTTTAATTAATTAATTAGTATTTTAACATTTTAATTATTATTTATTTAATTAATTAATTCTTTTTTATTCCTTTTTTTAACGTTCTAGGGGACGGCCCCACATGTCATAGGCCAGGGGCCATAGCGGGTGTGGGCTAACGGGTTAACGGGCGAGCCCGGATGGGCAACCGAGCGGGCGTTGTGGTCAGCGAGAGAAGGGGCGGGCGCGCGGCGCGACGCCGGCAAACGCAGAGGTGGGGCTGTGGCGTGAGGGTCGGGCGCGGTGAACGGGACAGCGCGGGAGCCGGGTTGGCACGGCGCAGCGGCTCCGACGAGCGGTGGCGAGGGGACGAGGTCCAACCGGGCAATAGCAGAAGCAGTTGCAGCAGCTAGGAGCAGGGGGCACGGCGGGGCGCAGTGAACGCGGGCGTGGCCGGACCCCATCGAGGGCGCGGTGGCCGCGATGATAGAGAGGAAAGGGGGCGAGGAAGTAGGGAAGGCGAAGGCCGGGGGCCTCACCAACGTTGCAGGGAAGAGGCAGCGAGGCCTGGGGTAGACCGTCGACGAGGAGATGAGGAGGTCCGGTGGGGAGGTCCGGCGATGGCGAGGCCTTCAGGCGGCGAGGGAGGAGCTTCTGCGCGGCGGTGGTGCGAGGACGCCGATAGACGGGGGATCCCCCGGCGCGGGCGCGACAGCGGTGGTGGGGCTCCGGCGCGGCAGGGGATGGCGATGGGGCGCAGGTCCGACGGGCGGCATCGGGGTCGGGCCCCTCCCCGATCCAGATGGGATCGAGAGG
>NC_041387.1:345686766-345691140 GCF_002162155.2 Triticum dicoccoides | reverse complement strand
GGGGGAGAGGGAGAGGCGAGCGAGTGGGGGAGTGGGGGTATCGGTGGGATAGGGTTTGGCCAGGGGGGGCTAGTAGGCGCGGGTGGGCCGGCCTGGTTGGCCCGATGGCCAGCTGGGCCGAGGCCTAGTGGGGGGGGAGGGGGCAGGCTTTTGTTTTTTTTGTTAGGTTCTGCTTTTCTTTTTATTTAATTGTTTGGTTGTTTCCATCCACTATAAAATATCTAGGCATTTTATAAAAATGTGTTTATTGCACCATATTTACATATGCAAATTATGGCACCGTTCGAACATTTTTGTTTAATATTTTGAAAGCTTTTGTCGTTTGACTTAGTTAGGATTTAAATTTGAATCGGTTTCGAATTAACCCGAGATTAACTACAGTGACAGAGGTGACGTGTCACCATTAACGTGAGATTACTGTAGCATGATTATCCGGGCGTAACAAGTGGGCCATCAGGCACCGGCACCAACCCCATCCAGATTAGTGGCATCGGCGCCTGATGCAGCTGCCCTGTTCTGGGAGCGATGCGAGCTCGGGGGCTCGTAGCTGTCGTCGCTCATCTCCGGAGTCGCATGAAGCTCGGCGGAGTCGCTGGACCCTGCAGCTCATCCGCTGCTGCCTGAGGAGTTTCCGGGGAAGCAATTGGCGGGCCTGGTCCTCGCCACGGCAATGCCCCGGCCGCCTTTCTCAGGGCAGCATTCCAGCCGGCGTCCTTCCGCGTCGAAGACCTTGAAGAACATCAGGGAGGTGCTATCGTATTCGAGGTGGATCACGAGGGCGCCCCCTGTCCGGCAAACCCAGGCGATCTCGCCCCAGCCACAGGTTATGAAGACCTTGCCCGGAGCGATGACCTCGTCCTCCGCTCTGGTCGCAGGGGTGTTGCAGTCAGCGTGTTGCAGCCAGAGCTCAAGAGTCCCACTCCGGTCGCAGGGAGGAAGGAGAATCCAGGATCAAGGAGACATGGCGGCGTGGAGCACAAGCTCGCGAGAGGAGCCCTCGGCGTGGACTCCAGGAGGAACGACGCGCACCGCCGTAACCCGGCGGCGTCGATGGCCGCGGCGCGGGTGTCGCTCGGCGCCTTCTTCTCCAGGTCCCTCGATGCGGGCGTACTAGGGCAACGGGAATCCAGGTGGCGACCGCTCATACCAGGGCCTCGACGTCTCCTGCCTGGCGCCCTCATCTCGATGGCAGAGGACTAGCTGCTTCTTCGGCGGAAGCGGGTCGGGACCCTCTCGGGGGGCCTTCCCCTTCTCTTCTGCAGAAAACTGGTGAATTGGTGCCATCGGCATGATGTGAAGCAAGGGCGGGGAGGAAGAAGAAAGGAGTAGCAGGGAGAGATGAACTGGAAGGGCTCACGCCGTTCCGTACTTATAGCCGGAGGAGGCCAACCGCCGGCCTCCATGATCGCAGGTAATCATGACCCATTTTTCCATGCAGGGACTTGTCAAGTCGTGCGGTCGCCGAGGTGTCGTGGGGAAGAGGAGACGCCCATGTCCAATAAATCGCCACACGGCACCCAAGGCCGCAGGCTATTGGGGCCCACGGTGTTTCGCACTTGCCCCTTCGCTTCTCTGCTAAGCAAAGTCCGGGCGCACCTTGGGCCCGGGGGCTACTGTCAGCGTTCTGGGAACGGGGGTCCCCAGACTTGCCTGCCTGCGGCCTGTGGCGTGGCTCAAGTGGGGGCCCAATGCAGCCCAGCTTCATCAGCTAAAGCTCAAGACCCTCGCGAGGGGCCAAGCCTCGCGGCGGACAACAGGAAGCTTCCTCAAGATCAGCCTCCTCAGGCGGGCTCGCGAGGAGGCGGAGAGATCAAGGCATGGTACCTCGAGAGGAGCCCGTGACGCAAGCCATGACGATCGAGACCAGGCGGGTGCAAAGCAGGCGCCGGCCTGTGCAGTGTCCTTGTTTCCCCTTTGGTGCAAAGGGGGCAAGCACAGGCCAAGGCATCAGGCAAAGGTTACCGTTTTGGTGCGACAAGACCAAGACCAGTAGAACGACAGGATGGGGGTCATCGTGGAGCCCAGGACGGCGTCATCGTCAGAGCCTTTGGCAGCCGAAGACCAACTTTAGTCAGGATAAGTGTACCAGATGTTTCCCTTCAAAATGGCCAATTGTTGGCGCCCTTCCCGCTCATTATTTGGGAAGAGGCCCAAGGCCTCCATCTATAAATAGGCTAGCCACCCATAGGGTAGAGACATCTAGAGACATCGGGAGAACAGATCGAGCAGAGAGAGAGGCGATCAAACTCACCCTAGCAGTTCATCGCACCAGCTCAAGAACAGCCCCTCGCGAGGCTGTTCTCCCTTTGTACTGTTCATCACCAGCCCTTGAGGCAATCCACCACACCACACACTGGAGTAGGGTATTACACCACAATGGTGGCCTAAACCAGTATAAATCTCGTGTCCCTTGTGTGTTCATCTTTCTTGCTTAGATCCTTGCGAGACTTCGACGCGTGAGCTGGTAGGGGAAAGATCTTCGTGCGCACCCCAGTGTTCGAACCTCAAGGGTCTGCCGGAACCCAAAATCCGACATCGGGGTCCATCCTCCCGTCCTTGGATGGCACGATCTGTACTGGATTTAAAGCCAGAGCAGCTGCAGGTGTGATCTCCTGAACACAGTCCGACGACAGATCTAGGTCATAGTCATTGTGACTGTAGGGTGCACCTGTCATGGGTCGAATCCATTGAAGATCAAGTCTCCGCGGAATTTGGCGGTGTAATTCAGGCTTCCAATCCTTACCTGACGGCCAGGGGCGTAGCTATCGATCTGCTCCAAGTGGCCAAGCGAGTTGGTCCGTAGTGCGAAGTCGCCGAATACAAAGATCTGTCCGGGGAGGAAGACCTCGCCCTGGACCGCATCATTGTGGATGATTGAAGGAGCCATCAAGTCTTATGGTGAGGACAAAGTGGAACTCTCAATAAAAGCACCAATGTCGGTGTCAAAACCGGCGGATCTCGGTTAGGGGGTCCCGAACTGTGCGTCTAAGGCTAATGTTAACAGGACGCGGGGGACACAATGTCTACCCAGCTTAGGGCCCTCTCTATGGAGGTAATACCCTACTTCCTGCTTGATTGATCTTGATGATATGAGTATTACAAGAGTTGATCTACCACGAGATCGTAGAGGCTAAACCCTAAAAGCTGTCCTATGATTATGATTGTTGTTGTCCTACGGACTAAATCCTCCGGTTTATATACACACCGGAGGGGGCTAGAGTTACACAGAGTCAGTTACAGAGAAGGAAATCTACATATCCAAATTGCCATGCTTGCATTCCACGCAAAGGAGAGTCCCACCTGGACACGGGACGAAGTCTTCAATCTTGTATCTTCATAGTCCAACAGTCCGGCATAAACATATAGTCCGGCTGTCCGAGGGCCCCCTAATCCTAGACTCCCTCAAATATCAATATCTACAATACCAAATATATACTTTATGAAATGACATTTCATAATGAGTATAAAAATATTGATTTGGCATTATGAATGTTGATACATTTTGCTATAAGTTTGGTCAAAGTAGAGGTACATTGACTTCAGACAAAACTTATATGCACAATGCAGACTAGTTCCTCCGTCCAGGTGTGTGCCATGTCCTATCTAGTTATCACAACAAGGTTATCTATTAGGGTACTACTACCTCCCTTCTAGTTTAAAGGGCTCGATTAAAAAAATTCACCTACTCTTACCAAGATAGAGACGATGGAATAGATTTTGTAGTCTGCAAAAGTACTCAATTAATGCTCTCGCTCTTCACAAAAAATGTGTTTACCAATGCATTATCGCATTGCATGCATGCATGAACACTAGTAGATGACAAACATTTTTACGTGCATTAGTTAATATTCTCTTTAGGCTACCCATAGTGGAAAGTACTATCATATACTAGTATCATGTGCATGATACTAGTGTATGATACGAGACTACCTTTATAGTGCCATGCATGACACAAAGTAGCATAGTATTTAACATGATACGGTTTCCCTCAAAAAAAATTAACATGACACGCTCTCTACGTATGTTACTCTAACCCCCCTCTCTTCTTTAATTCTTTGCCACATCATCATGTTTGCTATTCACGTGTGCATGATACCAGCACTATGGCCAGCCTTAATCATCGCATGCAATAATTTAGTGCACCTTGAAATCTGAACATGTGTGGGGCGTGTATGTTTTTAATGACTTGAGACTATACCTAGACCGGCATGCATGCAAGATGAATTATTATGCACCATTCCCCATACCTGTAGGAAGCCCGTTCGTCTCCAAATATTTTCCACTCCATGTGTGAAAACAATATGTCTGCTTGACTCTCCTTCTCCCTTCGGCAGTCCGACCACTCCAACCCGTGTGGAAACAATCTGCATGCAT
>NC_041387.1:345634945-345686317 GCF_002162155.2 Triticum dicoccoides | reverse complement strand
TGTCGAGCCCCCAGCCTTGAGGAGCTTTGGAAAGAAATGGAGGACACCTTGTGGGAGGCTTTGCCTCCGGTAGGGCGCGCCAAAATATAGGCGGAGAAGAAGGCCGAGGAAGAGAAGCGCGCCGCAAGGCATGCTGCCTGGTAGGCCTATGTCACGTCTGAGAGAGATATGCAGTTGGCTCTTTGGCTGATTGCTCGTGCGAGGGCCGTAAGCATGGCGGAGGACGCCCATTCCAAAGCCCTGACTGTAGTCAGGCCCAAGCACCTTATCTACGCTTGGCGGTATGTGGACCGGGTGCATGCTTCCAGCAAGCAGGAGTACCTATTGGCGCCGGATTAGCACACCGGTGAGATCGCGCTCGCCCGCCAGCAAGCCGCCAATCAGCACCTCATGAGTTGTGAGGCTGAGGAGGAGATGTTGTGTCGGTGCGCTGGGAAACGGCTGCGCACCAGGGCACTCGTGTCGCGCCGCAAGCGCTCCTGGGAGTACGGTGGCTTTTATTAGGAATAATTTAGTTTCGTAAGGCAATCTCATTAGTTTTGGGATGCAAATGATAAATCCCGAATGTTCGGGAATTATTAGCGTCCTTAATTAACTATGTAAAAGGAAAAGTTTGGAAACCATGTGTATCCGTACACATTTGTAAGTACGTGCATATAACACAAACTTAACTATATATCACACTCACGTCTCTCTCTCTATATGCTTGCAGACTGTGCTACTACTATGACTTATGTATGTGCAAATGCACGTTTTAACATTACGATGCGGTTTTTGTAAAAGTAGAAAAACAACACTAGTCAAGCTTGTCAAACGATTCAATGCAAAAGAAATGCGAAAATGCTCGTTTGATTGTTTACTTTTAGCTTCCTTCTCTGTGGTTATTTCTCTATCGTACTTTGTATAGAGTATCTCACTAGTCGGGAAGGCTTGCAAATTCACAAACCACTTCACACACCCTGTATTGAATTTTTTGCCTAACAAGTTGTGCCGTGCAATTGGAATTCTAACTTGAGTAGAGTAGTACTACTAGGAGTACCGGGGGCCAGTTCTTTTAGGCTTCTAGATTAGTAATCCCATAACTACTACCTCTGTCCTAGTTTATTGGTCCCCATAGTAATCTGCGTCAAATTTTGACCATAAATAAGCAAGTTGCCCGTGCATTGCACAGAACATCAAGATGCATTTTTATGAGTAGTTTATCTTGTGAGAGAAAAGGGTGAACAAGGGAAGGCCAAACTTGCAAATGTGGAGAGTGGTGTGGGTATCCTTTTGCAAAATTGCTACAGTTTCCTTCCTATCCGTCAAATATAAATCAGACGGCCTATACTGGAGGATGGCAGGCACACCATCATCACCAATTGCTCTAGTTTTTATATCAATTATATCTTTGGTCAAAATTTAGCACAAATTACAATGGTGACTAATAAACCAGGACAGAGGTAGTTGTTTAGAAGCCCAAATGAATGAGTGAGGCGCCTTATGTTATTCTCCACTGTGACTAGTCTTATGGGAAAAGCTGGGGAAGAGACGGCTTATTTTTTAACCCGCCTAATGAACTGGCCCGAGGAGTAGTAGCTAGGGATACTAGGAGTAGTAGCTAGGGATCGAGTGTGCAAGATGAACCGGACAAAGTAAATGCAGAGAGATGCAATGCAAAAAAGAGAGAAGGATGTGATGGTTGCTTGTATGTTTATTTTACCAGGCCACTTATTACTGGGAGTGGTGGGTTTTTGTGATATGATGGCTTTACTGTCACGCCACGAGCGGGATGAGACTTCCGTGCAGCACCGCCTTGTACACTAGTACTACCTCGGTCATGGTTTATTAGTTCCCCATGTAATTTGACTAAAGATTTAACTAACAAAATGCATGTGAACAAAAACTATATCGTTGGATTCGTATTGGAACATAATTTTCAATGATATATGTTTTGGTGACATGCATGAGCATTTATCGTACTATATATAGTGTTAGTTAATTTTATGGTCGTACTATATATAGTAAGGTGCCGTGTGTGGAACAGAACAGTGAAATGCATTGATCGGGGAGTTGTTTATTTTGACAAAGTATGTGGGGGTCATCTCATGTGTAACGAGTATCGATAGGTTCTTAAGATATTATTTCTTCTCTAGAGCTCACAAGCATCTGGGTGAAATAGATAAAAATTATCTGTTGCAAACAAAAGCGTTCAACTGTTCAACTTGCATCCAAAACTTGTGAAGAAATAACACTTATCGTGCTTTGCAAGAAATGATCTTTAAGAATTAGTTTTTGAGTATCGATTTTGTTTATTTTTTCTAGACCACCATGAATGTACTCCCTCCGTCTAGGTGAATAAGTCATCTTAAGTTGTGCACCGTGACCAAGGAGGGAAAATGAGAGAACTTAATGTTTATTTGCTAACTAATAGCATTGCATGCAATGAACTAACCACTGCATGTCATGTTTGGTAGTCTCGAGTCATTGAAAACATGCACACCCCACATCTCTTATTGGTTGATATGTCAAGAAACAAGAAACAAGGTGGGAGTTAATGCACCGCGCCTAAGTGTTTTGGGATTATTTGGTTTTCGTAAGGTGACTAGGAAGAGGCAGAGGAAATGTAAGAAATGGTTCATGGTAAGTCTTTCACCATTACAGTAGTAAAAATTCTCAATTAATCTCATAAATGGAAAGCGAGAACTCTAATGGAGCAAAAGAATACGTGGAAGATTCTAGACTAAACCATAAATGGATACCCTTTTATTCAAGCGCGATACTCTAATA
This sequence comes from Triticum dicoccoides, assembly GCF_002162155.2. NCBI lineage: Eukaryota > Viridiplantae > Streptophyta > Magnoliopsida > Poales > Poaceae > Triticum > Triticum dicoccoides. The sequence continues at coordinate 345,683,548 of NC_041387.1, read as the reverse complement.
GAGCAAGATCATGCATGGAAGGTTCTATACTATATAAATAAGAAGTCTCCACATGCTTAGACAACGGATTACATTGAGCGAAGACTAATGATCAACAGCTGACTTGTAATGCATATGACCAGGTGAACCTCCTTGGAGTCCTCGTACATCATCTTGGGGTGAAAATCATACCAGGCATCTTCCATGTCCACATTGCTGGGAATGGAGCAGCTCGGCATAGTCCCAGTCAGCGTGACGGAGGCGGCGTGGGTGCCCTCGTACTTGGGAGCAGAAGTAACAGTGAGTATGCACCTGTACACCAGCCTCCTGTCAGCGTCAGCAGTATCGCCCCTGACGCACACTACAGAGACGGGGCGGCGGCCTGCGCGGGCCTTGCCGGTGCCCACGACCAAGAGGAAGATGCTGCCGTCCTCCTCCGTGACTAGCAGGTGGTGGTGATCCTCCAGCGACTCCGGCATGGCGAACGGGTAGCACGTCTCGTACTTGTTTTTCACCGCCGAGGGCCAGTAGTGATTGACGGACGGTGCCGTGAGGTGATGCACGAGGCTCGTCGGCGATCCCTCAAACGGCGGCATGCACTCACAGGAGTAGCAGGGCGCGTGCGCGCATCTGGAACTATGCTCCACCAGCGAGTGATGGTCGATGTACATCTCATAGTTAAAAATCGTGTAGATGCAGGGCACCTTGCAGGCATCAACCACGTCGTCCATGAAAGGGAGTGGCTATATGAGACGTTGCGCCCGCCGAATGGAGCGCCGGAGGGAGTGGCTGCAGGGGACGTTGCGCCCTCCGAATGGAGCGCATGAGTAGCACACGAAGCAGTAGATGGTGTCCTTACTAGTACTCCCTAGTACTTACCTAGTCCCTAGTCCTCCCTAGATAAAAAATAGAGATGGTGATGATGGTGTTTCGGCCGTCCTGCAATATAGGCTGTCCGATCTATATCTGATGGATAGGAAGGAAGCTATGGCAATTTTGCAAAAAGATACCCACACCCCTCTCCAGATTTGCAAATAAGGCCTTCCCTCATTCATCATTATCTCCTACAACCTCATTGCTGAGAAATTAAAAAAGGAAGTATATCGAACAATCTGGCATGGTGGCCGCTGCTAGCGCCGTCCATCCCCATGCCTCCTCCAAGTCCGACCACCAGTCACCACCATGCCCCACTCCTCCTAACCTTATCTCTCATCTTTCTCAAGATAACATTCTTTTGAAGAAATTCCGGAGATACCATTTTTCTGATGAAATTCTCGAGATATCATTAGTTTTTACACATGGTATTACTCCTGCATGGGTCAATCATAACATGTGTTTTGTAAAAAAAATGCATCTTGATGTTCCGTGCAATGCACAGGCATCTTGCTAGTTTGCATATAATTCCAAACACGGCGTAGACATGTTCTTTGACCATTTTACAACTATGTTAGTACTGTAACTGTGTCGCGGACGTTAGTGGTCAGCCGGTGCAAGTTATAGCCCCGGGTGTTGTCACGCCCAACACACGACCCTATCCTAAAGGAACTCGAAGGTCCCACCAAGGATAGAAGCGCATATTGGAGACACTTTTGCAAGGTGGGTATCATTACATCGTACCATTACATAATAGTTGGGGATACATGCAAAAGGCATACAATGCCACATGAATACAATAACATCATACATAAGAGCAACATCCATCTATGGATGAAACACAAACAGATACTCAAATTACATCCACCCTGCTAGCCCAGGATGCCGACCAGGAACCTATCCCCTGAACGAAGAAGAATCGAAAGAAGAACTCCAAAACAAGTAAAGATCGATCTCATGTCATGATCATCGCATTAGCTATACCTGCAATTATTGTTGTAGTAATCTGTGAGCCACGAGGACTCTGCAATCCCATTACCATGGGTATCAAGACTAGCAAAGCTTAATGGGTAAGGAATGGATAAGTGGCGAGGTTGCAGCGGCGACTAAGCATGATATGGTGGCTAACTAACGAATAGAAGAATAATATGAGAAGCTATGCAAACCGTCGCAAACTAGTCATGATCAAGAAGTGATCCCGAAACTACTTATGTTCAAACATAACCCAAACTGTGTTCACTTCCCGGACTCCGCCGAAAAGAGACCATCACGGCTACACACGTGGTTGATGCGTTTTAATTAAGTTAAGTGTCAAGTTCTCTACAACCGGATATTAACAAATTCCCATCTACCACATAACCGCGGGCACGGCTCTCAAAAGTTTATACCCTGCAGGGGTGTCCCAACTTAGCCCATCACAAGTTCTCACGATTAGCGAAGGATATTCCTTCTCCCGGGAAGACCCGATCAGCCTCGGAATCTCGGTTACAAGACATTTCGACAATGGTAAAACAAGACCAGCAAGACCCCCTGACTGTGGTGACAAATCCTGATAGGAGCTGCACATATCTTGTTCTCAGGGCACACCGGATGAGACATCCTACGAGTAAAAGTAGACCTCGAGTTGCCCCGTGGTGGCCCCGCAGTCTGCTCGTTTCGGACCAACACTCGAAGGAGCACTGGCCGGGGGGGGGGGGTTGATTAAAAATACTAGGGGGCCGGTGAAAATTCCCTATTTAAGTTTTATTTTTTCTTACGCAATTGGTAAAATCAATGTTGGGCTTTGCTGGAGAAGTTTTATTCAAAGCGAACTGTCAAGGGGTTCCCATAAACCCGACCGCGTAAGGAACGCAAAATTAAGGAACATAACACCGGTATGACGTGAACTAGGGCAGAAAGAGTGGAACAAAACACCATGCATAAGGCCGAGCCTTCCACCCTTTACCAAGTATATAGATGCATTAATTAAATAAGAGATATTGTGATATCCCAAAATAATCATGATCCAACATGGAGCAATCTTCAACTTCACCTGCAACTAACAATGCTATAAGAGGGGCTGAGCAAAGCGGTAACTTAGCCAAACAATGTTTTGCTAGGAAGAGTGAAAATGTTAGAGGCTGACATGGCAATTTGGGAGGCTTGATAACAAGTGATAGGTAGCCCAACATAGCGATAGAACGAAGCAACTAGCATAGCAATGATAGTAGTGAGATACAGGGTAACGGTCATCTTGCCTGAAATCCGCTAGGAAGAAGAACGAGTCCATGAAGAAGATGAACGGGCAAAGACGAACAAAGCGTAGTCGAACGAATCCTCATGATCGCAACGAAACAGGAACTATCGAGAAGAAGCACAACCGAAAAGAAGCAAACAACATGGTAAACACACAACACATAAACATGACATGATGCTCAACCAAGTATGATGCATGACAAGGCTATATGATGCTACTCATGGCAAGAGATGATGCAAACAAGAACAACACACCAAAGCAAGTTCAAATGAGGCTGGAAACAACATATAACAAATCCGGTAAGTCTTCATATGCTAATTTCGAAATTGGTCCAGAACTGAATAAACCTTATGTTCAAGTAGTTAAACATCAAGTTAAGATGCACCATGATGATCTACACAAAATTCTAGTCAAGTTACATATAAAGTTCATTTAATTCGGAGCTACAGCCTAGAAGATATGAGAAAAATACAAGTTAAACATTGCATTGATGCAAAATGCATTCAACCATGAAGCAAACACCCTCAAAACAAGGATGCAACATGATAATATTAAACTACATGCAAAATAAAGCAAGTTTCACATAGAGCATGCTCAAAACGGAGCAACGGAGCAACACATAGTCTCCAAATAAGACATAACAATCTTCCCAAAACAGCAAGTAGGCACTTTGCAACCATCAAAACAACATGCTACAGGAATCATATGAGCACAAACTAACATGCACTTCATGTACATATAATATACTTCAAATATAATAAACGTTCTGGTTCATAGGCATCAAGATTAAACCAATATGATCAATGCAATACAACACATGAGCATATACATGAGAAGAGTTAATATGATGGCAACTTGAGAGCAAGAAAGAGACAAGCTACAACAAGTTTATATAGCAACCAAGGGCATGGCATCAAAGTAAACATAACAAAGAGAAAAAAAATCATGGCATCACACGCATATGACTCATGGATTAGTGGGAACCAACAAGACAAGATTGAATGATGAAATAGTTTCAGCAAGTGCAAAACAGTAACATTATGCTAGAATGTTTGCAAGCATGGAACAGAGGCATATGATCTCCAAAATTATCAAACTTGGCATATGGACAAATCACTCATAGCATCATTCAATTCATGTAATTGGAGCATCTCCAGAATAGGCATGTATCACTCAATAACAAGCTCACAACAAGGCATCATGAAGTTAACAAAAAACTGGAACAACATATAGACATGTTCAAGGCAATGAAACCATATTCTAAAGGAAATATATATGGCATAAAAAGGCATGACATGATAGAGCATAACATGGAAAGCAAAACATGTCACTAAGCATCTCTAGAATATGCATGGATTAATTGGTAGCATCAAGCAAACATGGCAACATGATATGACAGAAATAGACTTGACAGAACATTAACAACAAGTAGCCCACTTCACAAGCTTGATGCACTCACTACAGGGCATATCAAAATACATGGATTGCACCAGAGAAAATATGGCATAATTAATCTCCTAAATCATGTAGACATGATGCTCAAAAGAATATCACACAAAAAGATATAAAAATGACAAATAGGCAATTTACAGCAGTTTTCAGCAGTTAACAGCAACAAGCACTTCTGCAAAAGGGATTAAGATATCAAGATGCACCCTAACATGAATTCAAAGCACCCCAACATGTAGAGCATGAAAATCAGAACATGTGCATATCAAGATCATCACCATAGCATTAACAGGTACATAGTTATAGCACTCACAAGATGCATACATGATGTTAACAATCAGCAGATTATATCACTTAACAGTTTTGCAACAAAGATTAAGGATGAATATGAACACTAACATGAATGAAAACTACTCCATCATGAAGAGCACTCTGAGATGAACGAATTGAGATATCATGCACTCCAAATGGACCAACATCCATAAAGGTAGGTCCCAAACAAGATGCACACTCATGATGTTGAATTCTGGGACTTGGAGAAATCTGGACCTCGAGGGGGTGGCTCGGGTGGACGCGTCTGTCAGTGAGCGAACATGTCTGGCACGGGAATGGCTCCTGGCGCCAATGGCGGAGCTGCGCGGTGGCGTACGGGCGACTCCGGCCGTCGGTGGTGGCGGGGATCGGGCGAGGACGACTAGGGATGGACGGATCTGGCCTTGGGGTGCCGGATCCGTCAGACGGCAAGGTCAACCGGCAGGGCGGCGCGGAGCTCCACCAGTTGCCCATGGAGGCGAGCTTGGGGCGGCTTCGGACGGAGCAGAGAGGAGGAGGCCGGGGCGTGGGGACGAAGTGGAGACGCCAAGTGGCCGCTCCTGGTTGGCTGCGGGAGGCTGCTTGGGGTGAGATGGCGCACGGGTGTTGGCTGGGACGGCGACTGAGCAGAGGCTGGGAGGATTTTGCAGCAACAAGTGGTGGTGGCTCGGTGACTGGGCATGGAAAACGATGAGGAGGGCGGTGGCTAGAGGTTAGGGGAGGGTTAGGCTACCAAATTTGGAAGGGGGTGTCCATATATAGGCAAGGATGGCTAGGGTTTGGGTTTAGGGGGGTTTTGGAGTATTCCGATCTCGATCGGACGGTTCCGGATGCGAGGGGAGGTAGGTAGGCCTAGGTGGGCTATCTAGAGAAGGCCTTGGGCTTAGGGAGAGATGAGAGAGAGGCCCGACGACAGTTTTAGAGACCGAAACTTCCGACAAATAAACCGGCAATGGTGCCGCTATGGATGACGATTGGGCTATCAAACGGACTCCGAATGCGACCAAATTTGACAGGCGGTCTACCTACTCTATAATAAGACCGCACGCCAAATTTCACCCCATTCCGAGAACATTTTTAAGCCACTTATAAAATAATATTTTGGAGGTGCCGTGGGCGCGTGCGGGTGTTGTCGGGCTCAGAACGGACAACAGAGAGACCTGGGAGGACCCGAACGGATGCAAGTTTTGAAAAACATGGAGATGAAATTCACATGATGACAAGGCAAAGTGCATCACGCAAGCAAATGACATGGCAACGATGGCAAATAACTGGAAGACATCTGGCACATCGGTCTCGGGGCGTTACAGGTGTTTTAACCCTTTTTTAGTAATGATATCTGGCAATTGTTCGCCATGAGTCCAATCCTGGCAAATCCAACATAACCGTCAGATTTCCATCCGACGGTGACCTGTTTTTAAACCATAGTATTTGACAAAACCGCCACCCGTACACCCGTACTATAACTGCGTCACGGGTGTTTGCAACTGCCATGTCTCCCAGCCAACATTTGCTGGGGATTGGAGTTAGGACCGATGGCGGTTCGTAGTCATTCCATGCTCGGGCATTGAAGTTTGTAAATATTTTACAGTATACTACTCCTCTGGTGCTAGTAATAGAGGAGAGTCCTACTCCACTATATGCAAAAAATAGGGCATAGTAGTAGGTATTGTGATCACTCAAGCAAGTTGTCTCGCATTGATATGACCCTACGCTATTGGGATGCGTCTCGTAAGTGAAGCGGCATGCTGTTGTTACATTGTCATCATCACCTGTCCACTTCCCACGGCACATATTCGCTTCTCCATCCTTGGCCGCACATAATCATCCAATCTTCCATCCCCGCTAGGAGCCTCCCCCTCTTATGAAACCCAAGCACAAACAATGGCCAAGCTATGGGGGATATGACTATTAGGTATGAACCACCCAGGAGGGGCCTGGTTATACCTATGGCGGCTCATCAATATGAAGCCCATCAGGATATTGAAGATGGCGGTTCATAGACAAGGGCCCAAGGCCCAAGGGCGACGTAAGGCCCATATGGGTAAACCGCCATATGTGTATGACTTATATTGTACGACAAGTATATTTGGTCACCAAGCCAGACACGTTGTCTATGAGCCGGCCGGGACTCCGTGAGCCGCTGGTAGTCAACCTGTGTATATAAAGGGACAACCCGGCGATAGTTCAGGAAAAGAAAGAAGAGATCGAAAGCTAGGTTAAGCGTATTTGCTCCCTGGTAATCGAGACATAAGCAATACCACCTCAAACAGGATTAGGCCTTTACCTTCACCGCAAGGGGCTGAACCAGTATAAACTCTCTGTGTCCTTTGTCCCGTTTAACCCCTTTAAGCTAACCTAGTTGCGATGGCTCCACAACAAAGTCCTCACACTAGGACATCTGTCGTGACTATTCCACGATAGTTGGCGCCCACCGTGGGGCCAACACACGATGGTTTTGAGTTCTTAAAGGGTAGCTTCAAAGGGATCAAGGGATACGCTATGGGCTGGATGACCAAGAGTCGTCGCGGCACGCTCTACATCGATGATGCAGGCTGGGGCCCCGAGGCCGGCTCAATTGAGTATGGGTACTGGGTCCCCTTTAGCGGAATTCACGTCTTCATTGGCAAGATCGGTGATCCAGGCCCTGAGCCGGACATTTGCACTGACATCATCGAGACGGCTCAGCATGCACGACCAGCCCGAGTTCAGCCCGCCATGAAATGTGCCTTCGTGGGATTCATCCATGGGGTGGAATGTGAGGAAGGATCCATCTCTGGTGGTGAGACGGCCATCTATTCTGATGGTGAGTCATCCACGGGCGAGACTACTTCATTATAACAACTACAAGACGACAGGCTTGGGGGCTGTTCTGATGGTGACAGTATTCCGGACCCCTATGAGCCACCGAACAGGGTCGCAATCTTCATGGCTAGTATACAACCTGGGAAGAATTCTTAGACTGCGGCAACAATGGTCTCCGGGTCAGCAGCAGCGATGGCAGCTGGGGCAGGAGGTCCCGTGCGGCCTCCGACTCAGGTTTTGACTGACTTGCTGGATAATCTGACAACCTTATTAACAGTAGAGGTTAATCCAGCAAATCAAGTTTAGCATAACGCGGAAGTTGAGAAACTGCATGACGAGATAGCACGAGCCAAGGAAGATCTGGCGGCGGAGAATGCTAGGATGACTACAGAGCGATCTGTTTTGGATAATTCCTTCCGGCTCTCGTTGGATCAGAACGCCTCAAACGAAATCATGAGAAGGAGGCACCGGAGTCGTCTCCCGCCGGTTGACGAGGCAAGGAACCTCTTTTGCATGCTTGGAGCGAGGACCAGTAACCAACCAGAGATAAACCAGGCTGAAGCACCTGGGGCTGGAGCGCTAGCTCAACCGCACACGACGGAGCCACCTCGTGTGAATAATACACCGCCGTAGTATGCACTAACACGATCGGGTCATTATTCCAACCCTTTGGATAATATGATCGCCGCGGAAACATGATTGGCGCCTCTCCCAGTTGAAGGTGATCCTCCAGTGGCAGTTGAAACATGGTGGGCTAGAGAGCTTCTACAAATAGCATTAGTATAGTAGGAGGCATATTCTTACAGTCGAGAGAGGATTCATTCGACTCCTCGCCCAAGCCGTACTTATAGCAGACACATGGACTCACCGGCCATTTCAAGCAATGACCAGCGTCATAACCAGCAACATGGGCATGACCCAGCATGTGATGGTCCACATGGTTTGGTCGATCAGGGCATGGAACGTCGAGAAGCTGAGCAGGCAGCTCAGTAGGTGGCTCATCAACATCTTCCGGTTTATCCGACGGCTTCGGTGGAACCAGGTGTAACCTCTAGAACCATGGGTATACCATGTTTAGTGTCGGCTCTGCGTAATGAGCGACTGCTCAAGGATTTCAAAGGACCTCGTAAGGTGCCTAACTACACAGCCGACTTACCCCCTGAGGCGTGGATTGAGAGTTATGAGATGGCCATGGAACTATTGGAGGTCAGCGATGCTGCATGCGCCAAATACTTCACCATGATGCTGGATGGGACGGCATGTACTTGGTTAAAAGGGCTGCCAGCCAATTCCATCGGGTCATGGGATGAGCTATAAGCCTGGTTTATCCAGAACTTTAAAGACATGTGCAAACAGCCCAAGTCGATCGTGGATTTGGATGCTTGCGCCCAAGAAGAGGGCTAGTCAACGACCCATTGGGTGCGTCGGGTCAAGGCTATCCTGCACTCATCGGATAACACTAATGCGGGGCTCTGTAGTCCTAATGTTAGAGACGAATTGCCGTTTTTTGCCTCTCAAACAGAAGCTAGGGCAGCTCAAGCGCCATTGCAATGATATGGGGGAGCTGATGGCGGCTCTAATTAAATATGCCGACTCTGATAGTACCAAGGGCCCAGCGTCTGATGATGAAAAGTCAGGAAAGGGAAAGAAGAGTGGCAACACCAAGGGTCAGCAGCATAACCCGCCGAGTCAGGGGGGCAACGGTAAGCGCAAGGCTGATAGTAATTTAGATTTCGTGGCTAATACCAATATGCAGAATAATGGTCAGCATCGTAAGGGGAAGACACCTCCTCGGACAGGTGGATCAAGTCTCAATCTTGAGTAGTTCCTGAATCAGCCCTGCCCAAAGCATGGCACAAAGGAAAGGCCGTCCAGTCACCTTTGGAAAGATTGTCAAATTATGAGGGAGTTCAAAAATTATGATTTATTTCAGAATAATCATGGGTCGGGCGGTGGCTCAGGTTTTGGTGGCGGCGGTTCTCATGGCCCAGGTTACGGTGGTGGCGGTTCTAGTTCCGGCTTCCAGGGTCACCAAAACCATCAAGCTAATCAGGGTGGTTAAAGTCAACAATCCGGTCAGGGGGCTAAACAACAGCAGTAGTCTGGATATCAAAGCCATCCGAAGCAGTTGAATAGCGGGCAGTACCACGTCTTCACCACAAGTTTATGCAAGCGGGATCAGAAGCTCCATAAAAGGGTGGTGAACGCCGTTGAGCCGGAAGTTCCCCATTACTTGCGATGGTCTGAGCAACCTATTATGTGGAGTCGAGAGGATCACCTACCCCGGGTTGATACTCTGGGTCACTTGGCTTTGGTGGTGGCACCTCAATTTGGTGGATATAAATTCACTAAGGTACTCATGATGGGGGTAGCAGCATTAATATCCTTTATTATGATACTTTCCGTCGCATGGGGTTGACTGACAAAAGTCTTAAGTTGTCCAATACTATTTTCCACTGGGTAGTGCCTGGTAAGTCGGCATATCCTGTAGGCAAGATTGATCTAGAAGTAGCCTTTGGGGATGAACATGATTCCAGGGCTGAGAAACTAACCTTTGAAGTGGTCAAGATTAGAAGCCCATATCACGCTCTGTTTGGATAGCCGGCTTATGCCAAGTTCATGGCACGGCCTTGTTATGTTTATCTACAGCTCAAGATGTCGGGTTACAAGGGGACCATCACAGTGCATGGAAGTCGGAAAATAGCTTTGGAGTGTGAAGAAGGTGACGCTGCTTATGCTGAATTTGTCTGTGCAACAGAGGAATTGAAGTTCTACAAAGACAATCTTTGAAAAAGCCAACCACAGAGCATGATCCGGTGTTGAAGTTTAAGTCGGCCGATGACACTAAGCTAGTTGACTTTGTTCCTGGCGATTCATCCTAGCAGTTCAGTATCAATGCTAACCTGGATCCAAAATAGGAAAGCACGCTCATCGAGTTCATCCGTGAGAACCGGTACACCTTTGCATGGAAACCTTCTGATATGTCGGGTGTACCGATGGAACTCCCTGAGAACACTCTTAATATTGATCCGTAGTTTAAGCCGGTCAAGCAATTCCTTTGTCGCTTCAACGAGGAGAGGCATAAGGCCATTGGTGAAGAAGTGGCCCGGCTCTTGGCGGCTGGGTTCGTTGTTGAAGTCTTTCATCCTGAGTGGTTGGCTAATCCGGTGTTGGTGCTTAAGAAGAATGGCACTTGGCATATGTGTGTGGACTACACGGACTTAAACAAGGCAAGTCTGGCTGATCCTTTTGCTCTCCCTCATATTGGTCAAACCATTGATGCTAGGGCGGGTTGTGAGCATCTGAGTTTTTCAGATGCTTATTCTGGTTCTCATCAGATCAAGATGGCAGTTAAGGACCAGGAGAAGACAACTTTTATCACTCCCTTTGGAGCCTTCTGTATGTGTCTATGCCTTTTGGGCTCAAGAGTGCCCAGGCGACTTACCAACGATGTGTGCAGAATTGTCTTCACAGTCAGATTGGGTGCAATGTTCATGCTTATGTGGATGATATTGTGGTGAAATCCAGAGAGAAGGAAACTTTGATAGATGATTTGAAGGAGACCTTCAACAATCTTCGGGTCTACAAGATGATGGTTAACCTGGCCAAGTGCGTTTTTGGTGTGCCAGCAGGCAAGCTTTAGGGTTATCTGGTTTCTAACAGCGGCATTGAAGCTAACCTGGAGAAGATCAAGGCCATTACCTCCTTGGCAAAGCTGGTGTGTATCAATGATGTTCAATGTCTGGCGAGTCGTATTGCTTCCTTAAGCCGGTTTATTAGCCGGTTGGGTGAGATGGCCATACCACTTTACCAGATGATGAAGAAAATAGATCACTTTGTCTGGAGTGATGCTGCTAATGACACATTTGAAGCTTTGAAGAAATAGCTAGCTGAGCCGCCAGTCCTTGCTACTCCTATTGATAAGGAGTCGTTGTTATTATATGTGGCTGCTAGCGCCTGAGCTGTCAGTGAAGTTGTTGTGGTGGAATAGAAGGAAGCAGGCACAGAATATCCGGTTCAACGGCCGGTTTACTATATCAGTGAAGTACTCATTAGTCCAAGAAGAGGTATCCGCACTGGCAGAAGCTCGTTTATGGGGTGTTCATGGCTAGTCGGAAGCTTAAGCAATATTTTTTGGGTCATACCATCACCGTGGTTCGTTCTGCTCCCTTAGGGAATATTATTCAAAATAGAGAAGCCACAGGTCGGGTAGCCAAGTGGGCCATTGAGCTTGGACCTCATGGTTTGAAGTATATGCCTCGCACGACCATCAAGTCTCAAGCACTTGTGGATTTCATCAATGACTGGACTGACCTACATATGCCTGAAGAGAAGCTAGATAACACATATTGGACTATTCACTTTGATGGGTCCAGGCAATTGGAGGGCTCGGTGCTGGAGTTGTTTTAGCTTCCCCTCGAGGTGACAAGTTTTGTTATGTTTTAAGGTTGATGTTTCCATGTACTAACAATGCAGCTGAGTACGAAGCCTTAATCCATGGTCTTCGGATGGCTAAGGAGATGAAAAGCTGGGTGAGATGTTTTGGCGACTCAGACTTGGGGGCTCAACAAGTTTCAGGAAAATGGGATTCTAAGGATCCACTCATGGTGGCTTATCGCCGCGAAGTTGACGCCATTGCTGGACACTTCAAGGGTTATCAAGTGGAACACATTGATCGCAAAAAAAATGAGGCGGCTGATGCTCTAAGCTAGTTAGGGTCCCAGTGTAAGCCGGTGCCACCTAACACTTTCTTGGATATTCTGCATAACCCTTTTGTCAAATTGCCTACAGAGGAAGATCTGGCTATTCCTGACCCGGAAGCACAATTGGTGGCGGCACTTCATGCCATTCCTGATTGGATGGTTCCATATTTGGCTTATATGACCCGGGGCAAGTTACCTAAGGATGAAACTTTGGCCAGACAGATAACCCGACGATCTAAGCCAATGACAATTGTTAACAGAGAGCTGGACCATTGCAGTGTTACTGGGGCGTTTCAACGTTGCGTTTCTCCTAAAGAGGGCCGTGAAATTCTTCCCGAGATTAACGAAGGATATTGTGGTCATCATGTCAGCTCTAAATCTCTCGTGGATAAAGCTTTTCATCATGGATTTTATTGGCTGACGGCTCATGCTGATGCAGAGGATTTGGTCAGTAAATGTGATGGTTGTCAGGAATTTTCACGGCGAGCTCAAGTGCCGGCTCAAGAATTGAGGATGATTCCAATTACTTGGTCGTTTCCAGTTTGGGGTCTTGATATGGTTGGGCCTTGTAAAAGGTCCAAGGATAGAAAGACCCACCTTTTGGTGGCGGTTGACAAATTCACAAAGTGGGTCGAAGCAGATCCGGTTAGTAAGTGTGACGCGGCAACGGTGGTTCAATTCATCAAAAAGGTGATTTTTCGCTTTGGGTTTCCCCACAACATTATAACTGATAATGGCACTAATCTGTCCAAGGGTGCTATGAAAGAGTTTTGTCAACGTGAGCATGTTCGACTTGATGTGTCGTCAGTAGCTCACCCTCCATCCAATGGTCAAGTTGAAAGAGCCAATCAAGAAACTTTGAGAGGCATCAAGCCCCGGCTTATGGTTCCTTTGTAGAGGATGCCGGGTTGTTGGGTGGAGGAGTTACCTTCATTATTATGGAGTATCAATACTACCCCAACAGATCTATAGGTTACACACCTTTCTTCATGGTTTACGGAGCAGAGACGGTCCTCCCTAGTGACATCCTCACGACTCGCCCTGCGTGGCGGCTTATGTTGAAGATGATAATGAAAAAGCACGTCAGGATGCACTTGACCTGTTAGATGAGCAGTTTGACCTTGCGGCAGCTTGCTCGGTGATTTACCAACAAGATCTACGACGTTATCACAGCCGCCCGGTTAACACCAGAACCTTTCAAGAAGGTGACTTGGTGCTCCGGCTTATCCATGATCAGACTGATATGCATAAGCTATCCCCACCTTGGGAAGGACCCTTTGTGGTCAGCAAGAATTTGAACAATGGATCATACTACCTTATCGATATTCGAGACCACAAGGACACACGTCATTCGGAGGAGGAGACCCGCCGGCCATGCAATATTGCTCATCTTCAGCCTTACTACACTTGAGCCACTGGTTCTTATGATGTACATACTTTGACAATGTATATATTATGATGTTTATAATAAAACCGACATCCCTGATAAAGCAGGGCCTCTGACGTTTCATCTCCAAGAATAATGAGTCTTTTTATCATAATTTTTATGGTCACTTCGGGGCTTCCTGCTCGTATTCGAAGCATAGTTGTGAATATCCCTTTCGATCAGCGCAATGCCAAAATTTATGGTCACTTTGGGGCTTCCTGCTCATATTTGAAGCATAGCTGTGAATATCCCTTCTGATGAGTGCAATGCCAAAATTTATGGTCACTTGGGGGCTTCCTGCTCATATTTGAAGCATAGCTGTGACTATCCCTCTTGATCGGTGCAATGCCAAAACTTATGGTCACTTGGGGGCTTCCTGCTCGTATTCGAAGCATAGCTGTGAATATCCCTCTTGATCGGCTCAATGCCACAAACCATTTGGGGGCTTCCTGCTCGTATTCGAAGCATAGCTATGAATATCCCTCTTGATCGGCTCAATGCCACAAACCACTTGGGGGCTTCCAACTCATTGAGCATAGCTGTGAAATAACCCTCTTGGTATGGCTCATACGCCATGATTACAAAGCACGTGGGGGCTTCCTGTTCAAACATAGGTGTATTCACCAAAGAGAACATAGCATTACTACCCTCGTGAGCCGGATTTGGACGTTAAGTCGCCGGTGTATAATGATTTTATGTGCTTAGAATGCTGTGATCTAAGCTTTGGGATATTATCCCTTGCTGCATATGGCATGATAAGCAGGCGGTATAAATCAATTGAACAGGGCATTCTACTCTCACTCTTTGGGTTGTAACCCTTACTACATGGGTATGATAAGCCGGTAGTATGATTCAATATCACAGGTATGATATTTTTGTTATGGTTATATCTAATTCTGATTAAACCGGCCCTGTCTATAAACTGTTTAAACCATCAGTGATTATATATGAGATATTATGACCCGCCCTGCGGTAAACCGCCAAGGCTCTTGTGATCTACTTCTGTGCAGGATAGTACTAAATCTCATCTACATAAATCAATGTCATCATAAGTGTAAGATGATAGTTCTCAAGTGGCGGATCTAACAGTGTTGCGCAAAACAAAGTGTGCACGATGGCATGGCAGATCGAAGTTTTTACTAGCCTATTACATGACTCAATGAGCCAAATGGATTAGGTGTTTTCAGAAGATCACATATGTGAACCGCCCAGCGGATCAATTTTATTGGCCCTGATGGCTTGAAGCTTTTGGATCATCCTTCTCCGGTTCTTCATCCTCCTCTGCTGCCTGGAAGTTTTGTGATGACCAATCAATACCACACAAGGCTCGGAATTCAGCTTCATCATCTATAAGCTCGGACGGATCAACTTCAGGAGCGAAAGTATGCTTACGGATTGGGGGAATTAGATCCATCACTTTATAAGCCAGCGTAGGCAGCTTCTGATTCTCCATATCATAAGCCGGTTGGTATATTGAAAGATCCATCACATTTGCAATCAGGCTGGCCAGGGGACGTATCTCCTTCATCCAGGCGGCAAAGTCTTTCTTCTCAAAGGGAGTGCCATCTTCTTTCGTGCTTGGATACCTGGTAGCTATATCGGTCGGGTCTAGCTCTTCTAGCCATGGCTTGGCCCGGCTTAAGGCTATCACAGCACCAGCTCTTGCAGATGATCGCTTCATCTCATTAATCCTCTCCGGAAGAACAGAAAGCTTTTTCAAAACATCACTCAAAGAGAGTATGTTCTTGGTTAGTCGGAGAAATTGTGGCCAGTGTGCGCTGAGTTCTAGTATATAATTGTTCAACAAGTGTATTAACAGTTTTGAGCTTCACAAGCATCTCTTGGCAAAGATTGTTGGTCCTGGGACCTGAATTATAATCATGGATTGGTTAGAGGCAGTTTATACAGTCAAGGAAGAGATTCAAATTTCATACTAGCAAGGCGACTCACCAAAGATAGCAGAAACCATCTGGGATACATGGTGTTTTAAGCCGGTAACCTCAGAGGTCGCCTCCTGAAGATCCGCCTCCGCCTGTTCAGCCCGCGGTATCAAGGCAGTTTTCTCTTCAGACCAAGTGTTTCTTTCGACTTCAAAGCTGGTCTTCAGTTTTTCCATTTCAGCCAGGCTAAATTGGAATTTTGAGTCCCCTTTCCGGGTCTCAGATTCTTGGTGTTCCAGCTGAGTTTTCACGTCAGTCAATTGTGATTGAAGTTTAGCAGTGGTGGCCTGTACATACACCGATTCAAAATCATGTTCAGATTTGGATTACAGAAATGAAGTCCCTATCCTTTTGCAAGCAATAACACTTGGCACTTGGGGGCTAATGCCTGCCGAAAAAATTACTCATGCAACAGCTCATGTGAATAAGCCCCAAGCACTTTGCAAGCAAGAGTACTTCACACATGGGGGCTAATGCATATTGCTTCTCTTTTTACTACTTTATGATGACCCATTTGTGCCGCAAATGTTCACAGCCGGCTCATGGGGGCTACAAAAGTAAGCTCTGATTTATAAACAATGATGCAAAGGACCGGCTCATTCATGCTGATTAAACCGGCCCTTGGGGGCTACAAATGCAGTGTTAATCATTACAGATCTGCTTTAAACCGGATGGTGTGAGCCGGTTTTTGAAGGGTTTTATCAAGTATGCCACTTATATTCAGGGTTATTCTAAGTCTATAGCATATTCAATCCTATCATAAACAGTAGACTTGGGCCTTGACAGGATATGTATAATTCAGTAAAGAAGGATTTCATGCCTCATATTTCTGATGCATCTACTTCACCATGTCAACTTCAAGGTCTCGGCTAGTGTGCACTTGAGTGAGATAGCAAGAGAATACTTCCTAACACTCAATTGAGAGTAATTGGCAACATGAAATCTCACTTTTCGCCTCTCAATATGTTCTTCTATGGCGGAGTGCTTGGCCAATACAATAGGTCTTACCGGCTCTCTAAAGCTAGTGCTAGTGATCATCACATTATCATCATGTGTCTCGGCCGTTTTAATTGAGCTTGATGACTCAGTATTCAAAGGGTTGTTGTTCGTGTGGTCAATGGAAGGGTCAGCAATTTCTGGTGGAACGTCATGAACCGGCTCTTCTGGTTTTGGGACGGAACTGTCAGATGCAGGAATTTGTTGCTCCGACTCAGGGACTTTGGGATCTTCAGCCGGCTTAGTCACCCTTGCCTTCTTGCTAGGCTTGGCCTTTCCACTACATGGTTCATGAGAGGTCAATGTAAATATAAGGGAGCATAAGAAGCAAATAATAAGTAATTGTTATTACCCAGGAGCAGTTTTGAAAGCCGGCAGCTAGGACTGTGATGAGTAACCGGAAGAGGAGTGAGAAGTTTCCTGATAATTTGAATCGGAAGAATCAAGTGGCTGGAGAATGAGACCCGCCAAAGGATAAAAGGAGTTTAAATTTGGGATGACCTCGTTTCGATGTTTCCTTGGAGTGTTCAGTAAGCCGGAAGATAATTCTTCACCTCTGCTGGTCCGAGTCTATCGCCGGCTCTTGTGCTACTGTTGCTTCAAAAGAAAGTGAGGATCCAGATGAGATAAGTGGTGTGAAAAGCTTACTTTCCGGGTTACTCTTCGAGTTTTCTATCTTGGCAAAGGCCCGGAGTCAGAGGACATGATAGTTACCTCTTCCTCGATTGCTTGACTGGCCCCCGTGTCATCTTGATGATAATCAATGTCAATAAGATAGTTTAAAAAGGAGCCAAGGGAATCAAGAGCTACCTCTGAGTCAGAGCGGTCGTTCAGTTCAAACAACTCAGAAGTACTTGATTTCTTTTTATTCTTCTTGGCGGCTTTCTTGGCAGCCCTGGCCTATTTGGCAGCTTCATGGTCGTATTTATTTTTCCAAAAATCAGAGTCAGCGTGTGAAAGTCATAAAAGTTGAGTTAATAGAATATTGGAGTGATGAAGGTAAAGTAAGTAATTTAAAGACTGACCTATGGTGGCGGGTTAAATTTGCAGACAGGGTTCAGACCCACTTTGCTGAAGTCTTCCGGATCTTCATTTAGAAGGATCTTTGTCATTTCATTGATTGCCTCATCAGTTAAACGCATGGAGCTGTGGCGTAGTGGATCCTTCTTACCACCCGTGTAAGTACACATTAAGTCGAATCAGTGACTCAAGGGTATGATCCACGAAGCAACCCAGCATCAAACCAAGTCAATGCCAGTTAAACCGTTTCCCAGCAGAGCCATGACCTTTGCAATGGTGGGGGCGAGCTTTTTATGTTCAGCAGCGGTAAGCTTCTCAGGAAGATGATGTTTTGAGTCGAGACGCTGGGCACGATAGCTTGGCAGTGGGTTCTCGTCAGCCGGAGAGGTATCTTTGCAATAAAACCATGTCTAGTTCCAATCTTTGGGGTGACTCAGCAAGCGAGCATAGGGGAAGATAGCATCTTTTCTTCATTGAATTGAGATTCCGCCAAGTTCCAAGCTGGGTCCATTCGTAAACTTGTTTTAGCGGTTCAGATAAAAACATTCCCTAAACAGTTCAACACTGGGCTCCTCTTGAAGGTATGCTTCGCAGAAAACTTGAAAGTTGCAGATGTTTGACACGGAATAGGGTCTGATGTCTTGAGGATGAATATCAAAGAAGTGTAGAACATCTCAGAGAAATTTAGAACCGGGCAGTGAGAAGCCCCGATTCATGTGGTCAGTAAAAACAATGACCTCATCATCCTTTGGCTGAGGTCTTTCTTCTTATGGATTGGGGGCGCGATAATGCATGATAGTTTTTTCTGGTAAATAGCCGGTTTTGACAAAGTCTTTGAGCGTGTCCTCAGTGACAATGGAGGGAACCCAGTTACATGAAGTGGATGTCTTTGGCGGCATTATGAAGAAAGAAGCCTGAAAAAATAGTTTGCCAATTTAAGTTGATTCATTAAGCCGGAGGTCAAACACTACACTGCATATTCAGAGTGGCGTCTTAAAAGGGGCCTAATGACATATGAGTAGCTATAACTGGTGATGTAAGCCGCCATCACAATACTGATAGTTAAGATCTATCAAGAAGAAAATTTTCTCTATGTGATGGACAAACAGATTTCACAGACCAAAGCTATAATTTTGGATCTGTGGCAGTTCAAAAAATGCAGTAAATTCTAAACCTAAAGTAGCAGCAGAAGTGTTCGTGTGCTCCGATGAGATCTTCTATGAAGGAAAAAGTATGCTAACATTAAAAACAAAGGCTAAACTGCTACCGCACGAGTTCTATACTATATTCAGGTGAGAAGCTATCGGAGTTGAAGAAGAAAGCAAAGAACAACCAAGAACACCAAAGAACAGGGCTAACCCTAATGCAGATCTGACACATTGATATGAACACTTAAAGATGCAGATGGACTACGATGGAGCGCCGACATTTTCTGGACCAGTCAGGTTGATGCAGCGGCCTAAGTTGGTGCAGCGGTCGGAGGACGGCGACGGCGAAGCTCGAGGTGGCAGAGGAGTCGCGAGAGGAAAAAGAACACGAGAAGGTTAGGGGGAAATTAAAGGAGGGTTGTTTGACCCTAGTATAAGAAGAAGGGTAGCAAGTGGGCGTGAAAAATGAGGACACCGAAGAATGATTATCCAGCCGCTCGGGCGCCTCGATTTTCGGGATGGTTATTAAAGATAAAGGATCTGTTAAGATATATTGGGTATTGTGTAAAATTAAATGGCAGATGACGTCATGGCGGGTTACCACAATTGCAGAAGATGATGTCATGGCGGGTTATGAGGTCTCGCACAAATGAAGAAGGAAGGATTTTTTCTAAGTGTTGAAGATTGACATGAACAAGTTCAAATCAATATGGGGCCTAATCTTGGGTATATGACTATTAGGTATGGCTCGCCCAGGAGGGGCCGGGTTATACCTATGGCGGTTCATCAATACGAAGCCGATGAGGATATTGAAGATGGCAGTTCATAGGCAAGGGCCCAAGGCCCAAGGGCAATTAAGGTCCATAGGGGTCAACCACCATATGTGTATGACTTATATTGTACGACAAGTATATTTAGTTACTGAGCCGGACACGTTGTCTATGAGCCAGCCGGGACTCCGTGAGCCACTGGGCATCAACCTGTGTATATAAAGGGACGACCCGGCGGCGGTTCAGGGCAAGAAAGAAGAGATCAAAAGCTAGGTCAAGCATATTCGCTCCCTGGTAATCGAGACATAAGCAATACCACGTCAAACTGGATAAGACCTTTACCTTCACTGCAAGGGGCCGAACCCATATAAACTCTCTATGTCCTTTGTCCCGTTTAACCCCTTTAAGCTAACCTAGTTGCGATGGCTGATCGGAGCAGCGTTCACCAAAAGAGTGGCTGGAATTCGCTCCCCACAGAGATAATCAAGCTCATTGTTTCGCGTGTGGACAATCTCAGTACCATGCCGCTCGCTGCGTGCTCTATGGGGCTGTACCATTTACTCAAAGCCCTCAGGACGGAGGTTTTTAAGCCAGCTCCTAGCTTGCCGATGCCGCCTGATCTTCAGAAACGGTGTGTCACACAGCATAACGATCGTAGGGTGGTGAGCAGGAACCCCCTCGACTGTGATCCGATCCCCATCACCCTCAATTACATTAATGGTATGTACTGGGTCAGCATGAACACGTCTTGGATGGTGCTCATCGACGGTCGCGGCAGCTGGACGCTCGTGGAGGTCTACACTCGGCGATTGATCCCCCTTCCTTCTATTAACACCGCACTGCTTTGGCACCGCATCCCATAATACTCAGAATCTTACAGTAGCCAACATGATATCAAGTTTGGGTTGCTCAAGGTTGTAATCTGCCAAGTGCACACAAGATCTGCGAATTATAAAGACTTTAGGCTAATTGCATTCTTCAACTGCGGTCTGGTCTATCTGACAGGTCACAACGGTAAGTGGATAAATCTGCATGTCCATCGCAGGATCATACATCCTCCATGGTTCTCTGATGCCATTGAACACAAGGGCTTCATTTACGTTGTGGACTCCTTCTATGGATGGATGTATTGCTGGCCTACTCTAGTTATCGCTATAAACGGCTGTTACAACAGTATGTTACTTTCTTATGATATCATGATCGATTGCTTATATTACTGTTAACATTTACTGAAAATATATTTGTCAGTGTATAGAAGTATGGGCTTTTCTGTACCCCTTACTTGTGCACGGGTAGTCATAGACACGCTTGCGGCAAGGCTTGGCAGAGCTGCAGAAGGACATAATACAAGACTACCAAGACGATATTCCAGCGAGTGACCTGAGAGCAGAAGGCAAGCTGAACCTCCCCGGCAACACCCTTGCCGCGGCGGCTTGCATAGCCCCGGCAAGGCCCTTGCCGGAGCAGCTTGCAAAGCACCAGTAAGGCCATCACCCTTGAGGCCGAGAGCTCTGACATCGTCGACAACGTCGAGGCCAAGCCTTGGGGGTGCGTGCATGGTAGTATGCAGATCTTTATGAAGAATGACGGCCTGCAGGTCCACATGAAGACCATGAGGCAAAGACCTCCGGCAGGGCCCTTGACGGGGATGACTGCGAAACCCCCGGCAAGACTCTTGCCGGGGACAATTGCGGGGCCACAGCTAGGCCCGCACTCGCCAAGGTTTTTCGCCACCTCACGGCTATTCCAGCGCGACAACCAGCTTGCCAACTAGATAGACGCCTACCTGGCGGCATGTAGACCTTCGTGGAGGCTCTACCACCATGCCAGCACAGTAGCTAGCCAGCCACCCTAGCATTGCATGCCTTGCCAGCCTGGACGCATGTCAAGTCAAGGAGAGGTGGCGACGGACGGGACAACTTCTGTTACCGTCCTCGTTAAAGTTGGAGGGCATGTAAGAAGCGCATTAAATGCGTTTGTCCTACAATGTCAGTGATAAACTTGAGCACTATAAATGCTTTACACCTCCTGTGTGCCACTGTGGCAACCCCTTTAAACGTATAAAAGGAGGCCCGAGTCATACTGGGGCTGGGCATGCATAGAAGCTAGTCTAAGAACTCAAGAACACAAAATATACACTCAAGCAGGACTAGGGTTTTACACTCCATCGCAGCCTGAACCTGGGTAAAAACCCCTTGTACTGATCACTAGACCTGCTCTTTACGCAGCTCTTCTCCACGCCAACCGTCGAAGGGATCCCCGTAATCCCATAGGTGTTGTTTCCCCAACATCTTTGGTGCGCCAGGTAGGAGGCAGAAGTTGGGAAAATCTTGTTTAGTAGTTAGTGTAGCAGTTTCTTCATCGCCATGGCTCCAAAGAAGAAGACGAACACGACGATAAGTTCGTCTGGAGCCGATCCGCCCGTGCCAGCATGAACAGGCGACGGGGCTGACGCTAGTGGCGGAGGAGATCAAGACCATCCACATCATCCTGATACTAGAAGCCAGGCGAATGGCGTCGTTCGCAGCGGCGACGGCGATCTGCCCGCCGTCGCACCCAAGGATAGAGCCATGCTACCTACGGGCGGTGCGGGGACCTCCAAGGGTAGGAAGATGACCCCATCGATGTACGCACCACGGTCCTCCTAGCTCGTGTGCGACGAGTAGCGCCGCGACTTTGCTGACCCCGGGCGCCACCGCGGCAAGAGCCCTCAATGTCACTCTCAAGACACGCAGGGCCGACATGCATGCCAAGATGTTGTTGAAAAGGGCGCGCGGCCGCGGAATCGTGATGGAACTCCTTCTAACATAGTTAGAAGTCCGAGCTCCTCCCGTTCCTCGCGCTTGTCGCTGCTGCCGACGCGAGCAGAAGCATTTGCACGAGCGCAACTATGATACATCTCCAACGTATCTATATTTTTGTTTGTTCCATGCTGTTATATTATCATTCTTAGATGTTTTAGAATCATCTTATAGTCATTTTATATCATTTTGTGGTACTAACCTATTGACATAGTGCCAAGTGCTAGTTGCTATTTTCTGCATTTTTTTACACTGCAGGAAATCAATATCAGATGGAGTCCAAATTCCACGCTACTTTATGATGATTTATATGGACCAAAAGGAAGAAGTTGGGCCCTGGTTGCACCTGGGGGAAGTCCTGAGGAGGGGACAACCCACCAGGGCGCGCCAGGAGGCTCAGGCGCGCCCTGGTGGGTTGTGCCCACCTCGATTGCCCCCCGGGACTGCCTTTGGTCTATAAATACCCCAATATTCCAAAAACCCTAGAGGAGTCGACGAAATATTAATCCAGCCGCCGCAGAGTCCAGAATCACTAGATCCAATCTAGACACCATCACGGAGGGGTTCACCACATCCATTGGTGCCTCTCCTATGATGCGTAAGTAGTTCTTTGCAGACCTACGAGTCTGTAGTTAGTAGCTAGATGGCTTCCTCTATCTATCGCTTGAATATCAATACAATGGTCTCTTGGAGATCCATATGATGTAAGTCTTTTGGCGGTTTGTTTGTTGGGATCCGATGAACTTTGAGTTTATGATCAGATCTATGTTTTTATCTATGAAAGTTATTTGAGTCTTCTTTGATCTCTTATATGCATGATTGCTTTTAGCCTCGTATTTCTTCTTCGATATTTGGGTTTTGTTTGGCCAACTTGATCTATTTATCTTGCAATGGGAAGAGGTGCTTTGTAGTGGGTTCGATCTTATGGTGCTTGATCCCAGTGACAGAAAGGGAACCGACACGTATGTATCGTTGCTACTAAGGATAGCAAGATGAGATCTATATCTGCCGCAATAGATAAACGGATCTTGTCTACATCATTTAATCGTTCTTATTGCATTATTCCGTTTTCTCCTGAACTTAATACACTAGATGCATGCTGGATAGCGGTTGATGTGTGGAGTAATAGTAGTAGATGGAGGCAGGAGTCGGTCTACTAATCTTGGACGTGATGCCTATATAATGATCATTGCCTGGATATCGTCATAATTATTTGAAGTTATATCAATTGCCAAACAGTAATTGTTTTCCCACCGTTTGCTATCTTTCTCAAGAGAAGCCACTAGTGAAACCTACGTCCCGAGGGTCTTGTTTTTCATATATTTTTCTTGCGATCTACTTTTTCCTTGCGTTTATTTTTAGATCTATTAAACCAAAAATACAAAAATACCTTGCTGCAATTTATTCTTATTTATTTTAATTGGTGTTCGATCTATCAATCTACTATAAATTTACCTCAGATCCTTTGCCTATCTTGAGGCGTCGTACCCCGAAAGGGATTGACAACACCTTTAACTTGTCGGGTTGCGAGGTGTTGTTATTTGTGTGTAGGGGCTGTTTATGTTGTGTTGCTTGGTTCTCCTACTATCTCGGTAACCTTGGTTTCATATCTGAGGGAAATACCTACCGCCGCTGTGCTGCATGATCCCTTCCTCTTTGAGGAAATACCAATGTAGCTTCAAGCGACATCAAAAGGAATTTCTGGCACCGTTGCCGGGGAGGATCTTGAACATCAACCAGGTTCCTAATCAAAAATCTCATCTGCTTGCAATTTACATTATTTTCCATTTGCCTCTCGTTTTCCTCTCCCCCACTTCTAAAAAATTTGTCATTTTATTCGCCTCTCTTTTTTCGTTCACCGTTTTCTTGCCGGATCTGTATTTGAGTGCAATCTTGTTGTGTGGTCATCATGACTCAAGACAACACCAAACTATGTGACTTCTCAAATTCCAACAACAATGATTTTATTGGCACTCCGATTGCTCCTCCCGCCACTAGTGCAGAGACTTGTGATATTAATACTGCTTTGTTGAATCTTGTTAAGAAAGAACAACTTTCCGGTACTCCTAATGAGGATGCCGCGTCCCATCTTAATACCTTCATGGGATTATGCGATATGCAAAAGAAAAAAGATGTGGACAATGATGTGGTCAAGATGAAATTATTTCCATTTTCTTTGCGTTATTCTGCAAAAATTTGGTCCTCTTCTTTGCCTCGCAATAGTATCGATTCTTGGAAGAAGTGTAAAGATGCTTTTATCACTAAGTATTTTCGTCCAGCAAAAACTATTTCCCTTAGAACCCAGATTATGAATTTCAAGCAACTTGAACATGAGCATGTTGCACAATCTTGGGAAAGGATGGAAATGATGCTAAGGAATTGCCCAACTCATGGGTTAAATCTTTGGATGATCATACAAATTTTTTTATGCGGGGTTGAATTTTGTTTCTCGTAATCTTTTATATTCCGCCGTGGGTGGTAGTTTTATGGAAATTACCTTGGGTGAAGCCACCAAATTGCTTGATAATATTATGGCAAATTATTTGCAATGGCATACTGAAAGGGCTCCTACTAGTAAAAAAGTTAATTCGGTTGAAGAAATTTCTTCTTTGAGTGATAAAATTGATGCTCTTATGAAATTGGTTGCTAGTAAAAGTGCTCCTATTGATTTTGATGATATGCCTTTGTCTAATTTGATTGAGAAAAATAGTGATGCCATATATGTGAATTTTATTTCTCGCAATAATTTCAACAACAATGCTTATAGAGGTAATTTTAATCCTATGCCTTCTCCTAGTAATTCCTCTAATAATTATGGTAATTCCTATGGAAATCGATCTTAAAATAATAACAGAAATACCTCTGATTTTGAGAATAATATTAAAGAATTTATCAACACACAAAAGGTTTTCAACACTTCCATAGAAGAAAAGTTGAATAAGATTGATGATTTGTCTAGAAGTGTTGATAGATTCATGATGTGGAAAATCTCGAGATGAATTTTTTTTTGCCTAAAGTAGATGAATCAATTAAAGCTCTTTATGTTTCTATGGATGAAACAAAGAAAAGAACCGCTATGCTTAGAGCTAAAAGAGAAATTTTAGAAAAAGCATTTTCTAGTGATTTCTTTCACAAAAGTGATGAAGATGTTAAAATGATTGGTGTTTCTTCTATTGATTCCTTGTTTAGTAAAATTAAGATTGATGAAAAAGGGACTAGAGAAGAGTCAACTTTAGGTAGAACGCATCCCCATATTTCGGTGGGTGAAAATCTTGTTGAAAAAAAATGATAAAAGTGGGTATGAAGAGGTCAAGACTTTAACTAGTGATGTACCCACTATTTTGGATTACAAAGACTTTAATCTTGATAGTTGCTCTTTGGTTGATTGTATTTCTTTGTTGCAGTCCATGATAAATTCACCACATGCCTATGAAAAAAATAAAGCTTTTACAAAACATATTGTTGATGCCATGATGAAAGCTTTTGAAGAAAAATTGGAATTAGAAGTTTCAATTCCTAAAAAATAAACCTACCATCGGTGTACAAAAGTAGGGGCTCTCCTTTGTACGGCTTTACTTGTGCACGGGCAGTCAGAGCCGCGCCCACGGCCACACTTAGCAGGGAAGAAGAGGGAAGCCAAAGCCACAAGACAATCAAAGTAACACCAAGACAGGGATGCAAAGAGCAAGAGGGCGAGGCGGGCTCCCCCGGCAAGACCCTTGCCGGGCACAGCCTCCACAGCCCTGGCAAGAGCCTTGCCGGGCCAACTTGCCCAACGCCAGAAGAGCACGCCACCCTTGAGCCCAAGGGTTCCAACACTATCAACCGCATTGGAACCAAGGCTCGGGAGGAACCTCCATGGCGGCATACAGATCTTCATGAAGATCATGAATACACAATATCAGATGAGGACCAGAAGACGACGATCCTCGGCAAGATCCTTGCCAATTAAATCCACGAGACCTCTGGTAAGACCCTTGCTGGGGAGGAACATGGTGCCATGACAACACCCTCGCTGGGGCCCCGGCAAGACTCTTGCTGAGGACATCAGCGGGGCCGCGGCCAAGCCTGCACCTGCCAATACTCCACTGTGGGAGTCCTAGATTAGGGGGTCCTCAGATAGCTGGACTATATGCCTATGTTGGACTATTAGACTATGAAAATACAAGATTGAAGACTTCGTCCCGTGTCCGGGTGGGACTCTCCTTTGCGTGGAAGGCAAGCTTGGCAATTCGGATATGTAGACTCCCTTCTCTGTAACTGACTCTATGTAACCCTAGCCCCCTCTGTTGTCTATATAAATCGGAGGGTTTAGTCCATAGGGCAAGAACAACAATCATAATCATAGGCTAGCTTCTAGGGTTAGCCTCTACGATCTCATGGTAGATCAACTCTTGTAATACTCATATCATCAAGATCAATCAAGCAGGAAGTAGGGTATTACCTCTATAGAGAGGGCCTGAACCTGGGTAAACATCGTGTCCCCCGCCTCTTGTTACCATTAGCCTTAGACACACAGTTTGGGACCCCCTACCCGAGATCCACCGATTATGACACCAACATTGGTGCTTTCATTGAGAGTTCCACTGTGTCGTCACCATAAGGCTTGATGGCTCCTTCAATCATCTACAACGACGCAATCCAGGGTGAGGTTTTCCTCCCCGTATAGATTTTCGTATTCGGCGGCTTCGCACTGCGGGCCAACTCGCTTGGCCATCTGGACCAGATCGATAGCTACTCCGCTGGCCATCAGGTCAGGTTTGGAAGCCTGAACTACCACCGCCGACATCCGCGGAGACTTGATCTTCGACAGATTCGAGCCCATGATAGGTACACCCCCACGGCCACAATGAGCACGACCTAGATCTGCCATCGGGCGGTGTTCAGGAGATCTCACCTGCGGCTGCCCTGGCTTTAGATCCAGTACAGATCGTGCCATCCGAAGACGGGAGAATGGACCCCGCCATGGAAGCCGCACCTACAACGGCAATAGAGCCAAACACAGATTTCACTTCCAATGAGGTCTGTGTCATCGGACCCTCGGACCTGTCTCCGGCTATAGGATCCGAACCGCGCGTATCCACGCCCATCGGATCTAACTGGGCACCGATCTTGGAGTTCAGCTCCACAGACATCTTTCAGCACTCGCCCTTGGGCGACGTGCTAAACTCATTAAAATCTCTCTACTTGTCGGGAGATTCTTTGCCGAACTACGTCCGACTTGAGCGGGAAGTGGCCGACGAAGGAATTCGTTACCCGCCCACCACCCACTTAATAGCCACTGTCGACGACTTAACTAACATGCTTGATTTCGACTCCGAAGACATCGACGGTATGGACAACGATGCCGGAGAAGAACAGGAACCACCGCCCACAGGGCGCTGGATAGCCACTGATACGCCTCCAACGTATCTAAATTTTTGATGTTTTATGGGCTTTACTTTACACTTTTATATCATTTTTGGGACTAACCTACTAACCAGAGGCCCAGCCCCAATGGCTGTTTTTTTCCTATTTCAGTGTTCCGAAGAAAAGTAATATCAAACGGAGTCCAAACGGAATGAAACCTTCGGGAGAGATCTTTTTGGAACAAACGTGATCCAGAGGACTTGGAGTGGAAGTCAAGAAACAAGCGAGGCGGCCACGAGGGTGCCCGGCACGCCCCCTAGGGCTGGGCGTGCCCCCACCCTCGTGGGCCCCTCGCGCGTGCACCGACCAACTTCTTCCTCCTATATATACCCATGTACCCCGAAAACATCAAAAGCGACCACGAAAAAATATTTCCACTGCCATAACCTTCTGTATCCGTGAGATCCCATCTTGGAGCCTTCACCGGCGCTCCGCCGGAGGGGGAATCGATCATGGAGGGCCTCTACATCATCTCCAAGGCCTCTCCGTTGAGTTGTGACTAGTATACCAAAGACCTTCAGGTCCATAGTTATTAGCTAGATGGCTTCTCCTCTCTCTTTGAATCTCAATACAAAGTTCTCCTCGATCTTCTTGGAGATCTATTCGATGTAACTCTTTTGTGATGTGTTTGTCGAGATCCGATGAATTGTGGGTTTATGATCAAGTTTATCTATGAGAAATATTTGAATCTCCTCTGAATTCTTTTATGTGTGTTTAAGTTATCTTTGCAAGTCTCTCCGAATTATCAGTTTGGTTTGTCCTACTAGACTGATCTTTCTTCCAATGGGAGAAGTGCTTAGCTTTGGGTTCAATCTTGCGGTGTCCTTTCCCAGTGATAGCAGGGGCAGCAAGGCACGTATTGTATTGTTGCCATCGAGGATAAAAAGATGGGGTTTATATCATATTGCATGAGTTTATCCCTCTACATCATGTCATCTCTCTTAATGGGTTACTCTGTTCTTTATGAACTTAATACTCTAGATGCATGCTGGATAGCGGTCGATGTGTGGAGTAATAGTAGTAGATGCAGGTAGGAGTCGGTCTACTTGTCACGGACGTGATGCCTATATACATAATCATGCCTAGATAATCTCACAATTATTCTCTTTTCTGTCAATTGCTTGACAGTAATTTGTTCACCCACCATAATACTTATGCTATCTGGAGAGAAGCCACTAGTGAACTCTATGGCCCCCGGGTCTATCTCTCATCATATAAGCTTTCAATTTACTTTTATTTGCATCTTTACTTTTCCAATCTATATCATAAAATCCCAAAAATATATTTATCTCATCATATTATCTCTATCAGATCTCACTTTCGCAAGTGGCCATGAAGGGATTGACAACCCCATTATTGCATTGGTTGCGAGTTCTTGTTTGTTTGTGTAGGTGCGTGGGACTTTTGAGGAGCCTCCTACTGGATTGATACCTTGGTTCTCAAAAACTGAGGGAAATACTTACGCTACTATTGCTGCATCACCCTTTCCTCTTCAAGGAAAACCAACACAAGCTCAAGACGTAGCAGCCACCTCATCATACTACATTTATATGGTGGACACACCCTAAGAAAATAATGGCGAGGATCAAAAGGATGCAATGGAGGATAATCCTCTCGATAAGCAGCCAAAGCGCCGACATCAGCGGCGCCGCTCTAAACCCCGCCATAGCGAAAACAGCGATACCAGCACAAGAAATAATAACACCCCGGACGATGCCATAGACAACGGAGACCCCGTAGATCCAGCGATGGAGCAGGACGAGCAAGGAGACGGTGAACACACTCCGGGGCCGCCATCCGATCACAGTGATGCCGAAGACAAAACTTATAAACCTGTATCCGGAGAGGAGAATAGTCCGGACGACGATACACACATCATCCCGAAAAAACACTTGGAACAAGAGCACCTCCACAAGAGACTTATTGCCACTACGAGGAGCTTGAAGAAACAGAAGCAACGGCTTAAAGCCGCGCAGGATAAGCTCAACCATAGATGGAACGAAGTGCTCGGCACTGAGGAAAGATACGGCGGTGATCGCTAGACAAAGAGATATCCGAAACGTAAGCTGCTACCCGAATTCAACGATGAGGCTATCATGCCCATTCCGCCGAAAAACAATACGGCCGATCTGCCAGACCGACCACCTCGTGGCCGAGACAAAGCGGCTAACGACGCCGCACACAAATTAGCACACGATCTACATGAGCACCAGGACAAAAGAGCTGGTATAACCAGGTCCATCTATGGATCTAGGAAACGCGTTCCTATGAAGGATCACGGCCACCAAACCGACTATGTTGATCGACTACCAGTTCGGGATCAACGCCAAACACGACGGCCGTCAGACCCATGCCGCGACACAGCCAAGTAAAGGGTGCCGCACACCCCTGTGCTTCACCGATGAGGTGCTGGATCATGAATTTCCACAGGGGTTTAAACCCATAAACATCGAGGCATACGACGGAATGACAAACCGTGTGGTCTGGATTGAGGACTTTATTCTTCTCATCCACATGGCCTGTGGAGACGATCTCCACGCCATAAAATACCTGCCCCTCAAGTTGAATGGACCAGGTCGACACTGGTTGAAAAGCCTCCCCGAAAATTCCATTGGAAGCTGGGAGTAACTCGAGGACGCTTTCATGGCTAATTTTCAAGGGACCTATGTCCAACCTCCGGATGCAGACAATTTAACTCACATAACCCAAAAATCCGGAGAGTCAGCCCGTAAGCTTTGGAATAGATTTCTCACCAAGAAGAACCAAATCGTCGACTATCCGGATGCCGAAGCCCTAGCAGCTTTCAAACACAGTGTCCGGGACAAATGGCTTGCCAGACACATCGGCCAGGAAAAGCCAAGGATAATGGCTGCCCTAACAACTCTTATGACCCGCTTTTGCGCGGGCAAGGACAGTTGGTTAGCCCGCAGCAGCACCAACGATCCAGGAACATCCGAAATCAGGGATGGCAATGGAAAACCACGACGGAATAAAAACAAACATCGAAATAATGACGACATCCCAGACAGTACAGTGGTAAACGCTGGATTCAGGGGCTCTAGACCCGGTCAACGGAAAAAGCCATTTAAAGGCAGCAGAGTTGGTCCGTCGAGCCTAAATAAAATTCTAGACATGTCCTGTCAGATTCATGGCACCCCCGAGAAACCTGCGAATCACACGAACAGAGAATGTTGGGTCTTCAAGCAGGTCGGCAAGCTAAACTCCGAACACAAAGGGAAGGAGCCGCTAAGTGAAGATGAGGACGAACCTCGCCAGTAGAACACTGGGGGATAGAAAAAATTTACATCGGAGATCAAAACAGTGAACAAGATTTATGCCACCCACATCCCAAAGAGGATGCGCAAATGCGCACTCCAAGACATATATGTTGTAGAGCCCGTCACCCCCAAATTCAACCCATGGTCGACCTGCCCGATCACTTTCGATTGCAGGGATCACTCGACTAGTATCCGGCATGGGGGTTTAGATGCCTTGGTGCTCGACTCAATAATCGACGGATACCATCTCACACGAGTCCTCATGGACGGCGACAGTAGTCTTAATCTGATATATCAGGACACTGTCCGCAAGATGGGGATAGACCCGTCAAGAATTAACCAAAGGAGGACTACCTTTAAAGGAGTAATACCAGGCTAGAGGCCCGTTGCATGGGCTCTTTAACATTGGAGGTTGTATTCGGTTCCCCCGACAACTTTCAAAGCGAAGAACTAATCTTTGACATTGTTCCGTTCCGAAGCGGCTATCATGCACTGCTCGGAAGAACGACCTTCACTCGTTTCAATGCAGTCCTGCATCACGCTTATCTCAAACTCAAGATGCCCGGTCCATGTGGCGATATCA
This sequence comes from Triticum dicoccoides, assembly GCF_002162155.2. NCBI lineage: Eukaryota > Viridiplantae > Streptophyta > Magnoliopsida > Poales > Poaceae > Triticum > Triticum dicoccoides. The sequence continues at coordinate 345,651,820 of NC_041387.1, read as the reverse complement.
CAATTAGCGGAGACACAGAGCGTTCTCTTCGTGCGGAAGAATACGTGGCGGCTCTAGCAGCCGAATCACGGAATGGCCTTTCCAACCGAAGCAACTCATCGGTCTCCGAGACCACGGACAGGGCTAGACGTGTTTGGCGCACACCTAATTGTAGCAGCTCAGATAAACCTGAGCTTGATTGACGGCTATGCCCCAATATGTGGTACAGGGGGCTGCCCGCATCTAAAAGCACCATAGTTCGGCTTGACCCTATTTGCACTCAAGAAATTGAATTGTCACGGTTCATTAAGATAAACCGACTTTACGCATAGTCACACCAGATTCTTTCACCTGGGTTTTTCTTTTTTTCAGATGACCATCGTGCTATACCCTTCAAAGATACGACACAATGGAGACAAAGGCGTAGACGTGCATCAGGGCCCCGTTCAAAGGTTTCTTTTTAGATTAAGACCCCGTGTAAACCTTTTTTCTTATCTCTTGTTGTCTCACACTCTACTGGCACTTAGAATGACCAAGAGGGATACCAGCGTTATTGACAAGCGTATGATTCGCCGTTCTAAAATAGACGTTACAGAGGTAGCAACTAGTGTGGTTTTCGAGATCTATGCTCTCACCACAGGCGCTCTTTCGTCATGCCGGATTGATGCACGTACCTTGAAATTCAGGGCTCATTATCGAGGGTTGTATTCAGCCCAGTATATGTTGTAAAGTCCGAATACCTTCGAGAGTGTTTGGCGTCGAGAGTTTGGCCTTATATGCATCAAATCCGAATCATGTCTTTGGTCAATGGTTGGGTTTGCCCGGCTCCCATGTTTTGCTACCTTACGTTCCTCCCTATCGGCTAAGGTGGCACAGGGAGAACTACTGCGATTGTGCCCTGGTTCATCCAGATGAGCACCTCAGTAGAGAAAGCCGAAAACTGACTGTCATGATAAAGCAAGAGACTGGTCAACCACTCGACGACTCAGCAGAATCTTCGTGATTCCTCCGCATTAAGGAAGGACCAGTTTTTCGGTCACGTATGTAAATGCACCGTATTCGGATAAACGCGGACATACCAGGGGCTATATAGTAGCCCCGCCGTCAAACTCCTATGGCTAAGTGAAAGTGTTAAAGCTATATAGTGTGATTGCCTCGTTAGCCGTGTTACCACCTCCTTAATGGACCAAGACATTGGATCAAGTGTGACTACACGCTTTTATCGAACACCCCCGCGTTATACGCGAGGGGGCTGAAGTCGACGACTACAAACTTTCAGGTTATATACATATATACATAAACGGCCGCAAAGGAGGCACTACAATACTTCACGGGCAAAGGTGTAAATATAGCCTTTATTATAAAAAGCATTGATTTTACAATCAGGATACATGTCATTTGAACATGATATTCTTTGAGCACTAAGCCTATATTAAACGGGCACCTTCTAGGACTTCTTCAAAATAGTGCTCGGGCGAGTCCTGGCCCCCGGGTGGGCCCCTGGTTGCAATATCAGTGGCCTCCATCCTCGCCCAGTATGTCTTAACACGGGCAAGGGCCATCCGGGCACCCTCTATGCACACCGACCACTTGACAGCGTCGATATGCGGCACATCACGAATAAATCGTTGCACCAAACCAAAATAACTATCTGGACATGGTTCCTCGGGCCATAGGCGATCCACGACAGACTTCATGGCAAGCCCGAATAACCTATGGAGCTCGGCTCCTTCGGCCATTTGCTCGTTGAACAGCAGCGGACGCCTTGGGGCACTGAACTGCGACCAGAACAATCTTTCCGTTTGATGATCTTCTTGATCTCGAAAATACTATGTCGCATCGGCAACACACTTTGACAAATCCAAGTATGCGTCTGGAGAACTCCACATTTGATCAAGAGGGGCATAGTTCGGATTGCCGAATTTAGTTCGCAATAAAAAGGGCTTTCCAGCCGCGATCTCACTGTCTTGCTGGAGCTCCTCCCGAGCCGCTCTGATCTTAGAGATCGTTTCCTTCGCTACCTGTAAGGCCTTTTCTAGGTCAACAGTTTTTGCTTGGTTTTCCCTTTCGAGAAGCTCATATCGGCTAGCAGCATTCTGTAGCTCAAGAGCCATGTTCGGCTTTCAATTCATCATCTGCCTTCTCGGCAGCCGCATTGCTTCTCTTGGCTTGCTCCTTGGCCTGGGCAAGCTCAGCCCGAAGGGTCTCCACAGCGGCAGCACCATCTGCAGTCAAAGCATATTATAAATCCCAGCATCATGCTCTTATTAATATTCGCTGACCACCCAAATATACATACCTTGTGCCTCGTCAAGCCGCTTGTTCACAATCGTGATGTCTTCATCCGCCACATCCAGTTGCCGCTTTAGTTCGGCAAATTCGGCACCCCGGACTGTTGCCGGGGCTGCAGCCGCCTGTGTACAAAATTGGCAAAATCATTACCTGAGATTATTTCTATTTTCGATCCTCTGATCTCCCCGTTTTGGATCGCAACCAGAGTCTCAGGGGATACTATCCTTACACAGCGCACCTTGAGTTTACGGTAGAACCAAAAAATATCACATTGCGTACCTCAAAGTCTCTAAGCAGGCTCGTAAAAGCTTCATTCAACCCGCTTTTTGCGGATGAAATCCTCTCAACCACCGTACCCATTAAGGTACGATGTGCCTCTGAGATAGGTGATAGCCGCAGAAGACCCGTCAATGTGTCTGGCTTTATATCGGACAGTCCGGGGCTTTTTCTGTTGGTCTCTCTAGGAGCCGAACACCCCGAACCTCGGGCCGCCAAAGAGTTACCTTCTGGCCTTTGTGGATCAGGAGAGATCCTCCAGGACGACACTTCAGGGTCGTTCGCCTCATGAGGCGGAGAAGTAGGCACTACAAAAAAAAATACACTTCCGTGATGATACATGTTTGTTACAGTAGCTCGCGTTTTTTGTCATGCATGGACATCCATGACGATTTTATGACAGAATAAGGATAGTCCTACATGTGCTGTCGTAGAAGTGTTCCATGGCATTACCAAAATTATCATCACGGAAGTGTCCACTTCCATGACGATAAATCGCGCATCACAAAAGTGCTTTCGTCAAGGGTGACCGAATCGTGGCATCCACCGTAACGGAACGCCGTTAAGCTATCGGGTCCGGTTTTGGATCCGATAACCCGTTAACAGCCCCGACCAATGGGGATTTTCCACGTGTAAAATCATCATTGGCTGGAGGAAACACATGTCGGCTCACCGTTGGGACAAATGTCATCCACTCATTGGACCGAAGGCGCCTATGATATGGCGACATGTGGCACGGCCCAACAAAGGCCCATTCCTGTGAAAAGGCCGGCCCGTTGGACTTGGTCAAAAGGTGGCGGGCCGGCCCACGGAAATCCTGTTAATGGCGTATTCGCATATAGCCCATTTACAGCCCGCTAACCCAGGCCCGTTATGACCTCTCCGAATTAGGCTTAGTAGTGTCATCTGGGCCGTCCAATATGATTCCAGCCCATTTTAACTTCCGGCCCATGTGTGGCCCATGACTTCTTTCGGCCCATATGAGGCCCTTTGTAACTCTTGGCCCATTAATGGCCCGTGGTGAAACTGGCCCATAATGAATAGTGCATCACTTTATACCCATTAACAACCCGTTATTCCATTGGACCATTTCCAGCCCAAGTTATATTTCGTTCTTCTCAGGGCCCATTGATTCTTGGGCTCATTTGCAGCATTCGGTAACATACGGCCCCTTACTGTCATTTTCTGCTTGTGGGCCAAATTCAGCCCGTTGTTATAGTCGGCCCATTTGCGGACCGTTAATACATTGGGCCGTTTTCATGTCAAAAAAATCCCTTGGGCTGTTTTCATAGAGTTATCAAATACGGCCTATTAATGGTCCGTTATGGTCCACGAGTAGTACGGCCCATGATTGGCGAAATGATGATACACCCCGTAGATGGCCCATGGATCCTATAGCCCATATGTGGCCCATGGATAGTACGTCCCGTAGAAGTCCCATGGATCGTACGGCCCGTAGAAGGCCCATGGACCCTACGGCCCGTAGAAGGCCCATGAATCCTAAGGCCCGTATAGAAGGCCAATGGATCCTACGGCCCATATAGAAGGCCAATGGATCCTACGGCCGGAAGAAGGCCCATGGATCATACGGCCTACAGGGGGCCCATGGTTACAACAATCCGTGTGTTGCCATGATTATTTTGGCCTAGTTAACAAAAATAGGCTATTATGGCCACTAGAAAAACACAGAAAAAGAACTGCAGTGACTACAAGCAAACAACTAACACGACAATAAGGAAATAAATAAGCAAGCAATTAACACTAGCCTATTATTGCTATTACACATATTACATCCACTGGGCATCAAAGTTCGCCACCAGTGCAAATATAGGGAACAAAGCAGCATATTACATACACTGGCCGTCAAAATTGGCCACCAGTGCAAATAAACGCGGCAGCAAAACAAGCGCATAAGTGAAACAACTTCAGAAGAGCTCAAGAAACGTTATTCTGGGTATCCAAAATGCTGGCAATAAGCTTAGCAAGCTTATTAGCTTTGTCCTATTTGGCGCTAAAATCCTCCAACGCTTGTTGTTGCACCAAAAAGTATGTATCTGAATGCTCCAGGGACTTCCACTGTCCTTCCGCTTCTTGTCGCAGCACAACTGATCCATGTCTTTCAGCTTGTAGTTGAGACTCAAGAAACGGAACTGATTCAGACAGTGAGTTTGAATAGCTTGTGCAAGCGGTAGTGGCCAGTAACTCGAACACTAAACCAAGACAGGATTTTGGGGTTGTCTCGCTGTCTTCAAGATAGTCTTCCTTAGCTGTTTTATCAGCTTTGCTGGAGACCAACAAGGATGTGTCACTATCCTGAACCTTATCTGCATTGCTTCCTTTACCATTGCTTAATGAGGCACTCTTCCCCAATATTCTGTCAGCATTCTATAAGAAGAAACAAGCAGACACATAACAAGTTTAGCATGTACTAGTATATGAAACTCATTTCGGTGAACCAGTTCATTAGTAGGGTGGATAGGATTAAACTACCAAGTCCTCTATTGCCAAGTACTAGTACATAATAAAAGCATCAAACAAACATATATCTATGTCCTATGGTCACTGCATTGTCTTGCCAAATCAAAATAGAGACACGGTTCAAATCATATCAGTTCAAGACAAAGCAGCAGTGAAAGAATACAAAGCGTGGGAAACTACACGACACAACAAGATTTCAGATGGGTACCACGGGTCTACATATACCACAACACTATTGGCTCTGTTGTGATGCTTGTAATGTGCATGATATGAAAGTCAACTGTATACACAATTGAAATTGAAATCAACAGAGCTATTGATAAGAGCAAACTTGTTAAAGAAACATGCGTGAACATACCTGCTGTGCCATTTGAGTTTTGATTGGATCTCAGAATTTAAAAATAAGTTTGTATGAGTAAATACAGTGATACAAGAGCGAAGCAATCATAGTTAAAAAAGGCGCGCCTAAGCGAGCGCTTAAGCGCGCCTAAGCTCTAGGCGTTGGCAAAACGCATTCCGCATAACTACGCTTAATCTGTGCATAACTGCGCATAAGCATGCGCTTTGGTCAGTAAAGCACAAGGCGTGTCAAAACGCACAATTAACGCCTAGCGCTTTTTTCAAATATGATAGCAATGGAATCTTAAATTAGAACAATTGTTCTTCAGGTTTAGGCACTTGTTCTACATGAATAGAGTACAGTAAGACGCAAGCATATAATACTTAAAAATAGAAAATGAGCTCATAGACCTTACCACATTCTTGGTTCAGGACCAGTACAGAACAAGGCGTTCCCAGTTATCGTCCAGTAAATGTGTCTCAGGAGAACGTAAGGGAATTTGATGAGTTTCTTTGCCGGTCAAGTACGTTTTCTTCAGGTCATTCCGATAGTGCCACCAAGCATTCTTGAAGATAGCAGCGGTATTAGCACAGGTTACCTCATCCTGAGTTTCCAAATCGGTCCTTCTCTATAGAGAAAAATGGGAAAATTTGTTGTATTATAACCATCATGGAGGTACGATGTATGGGACGAAGCAAAGTAATTTCCATGAATAACATTACTTACACATAACTCCTGGACAAACACATGCAACTGACATTTTCCTTCATCTTCAGTATAATATTTCCAAGATGGGAAGATACGCACATATGATTTAACAACATCAAATGTGATAGATGCTAAACTACGACTAGCTGGTTGTGCTTCCTCCACAGGAATAGGCATACTAACTGGTGGAGTTGGGGTTCGCCATGATAGTACTGGCCCATTGGGCACTGGAGTTGCCTTACTAACTGCTCTTGTTTGGGAGCACTGTGGTGGAGATGGTGCTGTGTCAACAGGAACTGGGTTACTATCGGCTGGGGTTGGGGTTAGATTGGGTGAAGCTGGTTCTCTGTCCATCGCAGTAGGTGTACAATCTGTGAGAGTTTGGGTTATGTGTGGTAGGGCTGGTTCTTGTGCATGTAAAACCGGGGTGCTATCTCCACCAAGAGGTAGCACTGTTTTATTTGAAGACCGTGTTTTTAGTCCGCTAGATACTGGCATCACCCGCTCCAATTCAAATGGCTGATAAACAGGAAACATAGTAGAATGTACATGCATTGTATGAGAGACAGATGCAATAGATAGTGTGGAAAAAAGAGGGCATGAAATAGTTGACATGTATATTGTTTAACTAAAATAGATAGCATGACATAATTTCACATATATGATGTCTATCCAAACTGGATAGCATAGCATAACATAATTCAAAGATATGAGGAATAACTAAACATGATCGCATGACATAATTCACCTACATGTTACCTAAGTAATCTGGATCGTATCATTTAATTCACATATGTGATTTATATGCTAAACAGAGGGCATTCGATATGATGTCTGAACTAAGAACATGGTGTTGAATATTGTGTATATGATGTCTAAACTATGCAATGCAAGACACCATATGCATGATATGAGCAATATAACCGTGCCAAGTTAGAGCATACACCTCAGTGGGGGAATAGGACCGGTCATCCGCCTCTGAATCCATCACGGAGGAGCTATCGGGACCCAACAAGAGATCTGCTTCGACAGGTAGCACTGTCTGCTCTGAAGGCCTTGTTTTCACTCCATATTTTTCCATCTCCCACCCAAATGGCTGATTCACAGGAAAAGTAGTTTAATGTACAAACATTGTGACAAATGGAAATGTAACAAAGAAATGGATGGGCAAGATATCATTCAAATATATGATGCCTGGTTAAACAGGACGACACTGCACATTTCACATATATTATGGCTGGCTAAAAGACATGAGACTGCATAATTACCATATATGATATAGAAACTAAACAGGTGGCATTACAGAACATGTCTAAACTAAGCAGATGACATATATGATGTCAAAAGTAGGCACTGCAAGGCAACATATGCATGATATGACTAACATCATCATGCCAAGGTAGAGCAAACACCTTGGGGGGTAAATAGGAGTGGTCAGCGGTGTCTGAATCTGCCTCAGAACAGATATCTTCCTCTGGATTACAATCTGGAGAGGGGTGGGGAGGGTTTGCCATTGAACCCACCATGGAGCGATGACTGCATGACATTGTATTGCCGTGCAAAACTCTTCTCTTTTTCTCTACATGTTCAGCATGACTGTGTACAATATCTGACATGCATACTAAAAAAGTATGGTGAGATTATGTAAGGAGAGCATGCAGAAATTTAGAGTGATGGTAACAACTAGTGGATGGATCCAAAAATAATGATAGCAGGCTGATGATTGCTTTAAATTAACAAAAAGACAGATGATGATTGCTTTACTATTTGTTTCCCACCCAAGATGAACAACATAGGCATACCCTAGGTGAACCAGATATTAGACAGACATACTATTCATTGCTGCCTCGATATGTTCCCCACAACTAATTTAGAACTCAAGTTTGAACATTAATTTGGACCTGACTTGGGAGTCCAAGAGCTGAACGGGACGGTAAAGTAGAAGGTAAGTTTAAGCAATGCATAACATAAGCAGAAACAAAAGAGTGTGACCTCTCTTGTGGACCCGTGTACTCCTCAGGTTCATCTGTTGAGTCGATGATGGTGATGCCGTTGCGGTGGGTGCCGGCGGCAGGGAAGGAGATCTGAGGCAGCGAAAGACGGTCAGGTGTCGTGATGTCTAGTTTGGTAGATGCTTCTGTCGATGGAGCAACTGAGGTGAGGTGGACAACGTCGCAGCAGGAGCAGGACAAACCACACAAAGTTCCCTTCGACATGTACCTGTAACTGAAGTAATTCTATAAGGGCTCATTTGTCTTGCATGATTCTTAAACATAGGGATACATTACAAAAAAATACACTTCTGTGATGATACGTGTTTGTCACAATAGGTCGCGTTTTTTGTCATGCATGTACATCCATGACAAATTTATGACAGAATCAAGATAGTCATACCTGTGCTGTTGTAGAAGTGTTCCATGACATTACTAAAATTATCATCACGAAAGTGTCCACTTCCATGACGATAAATCGTGCGTCACAGAAGTGCTTTTGTCAAGGGTGACCGATATGTGGCATCCACCGTAACGGAATGCCGTTAAGCTATCGGGCCGGGTTTTGGATCCAATAACCTGTTAACAGCCCCGACCAATGGGGATTTTCCACGTGTAAAATCATCATTGGCTGGAGGAAACACGTGTTGGCTCATCGTTGGGACAGATGTCATCCACTCATTGGATAGAAGGCGCCTATGATACGTCGACACGTGGCACGACCAATCAAATTTAAATGGGCTGGCCCAACTAAAGGCCCACAAGATTTTGCGGCCCATAATGGGCCGGCCCAGTTAAAGGCCCACGAGATTTTGCAGACTATAATGGGCTGGCCCAGCTAAAGGCCCACAAGATTTCGCGGGCCATAATAGGCCGGCCTAGGTAACGGCCCACAAGATTTTTGTGTGCCATAATGGGCTAGCCCAGGTAAAGGCCCACCAAATTCTTGTGGATCATAATGGGCCGGCCCATCTAAAGGCCCATGAGATTTCACCGACATTAATGGGCCGGCCCAGCTGTAGGCCCATAGATTTTGAGGACCCTAGTAGGTCGGCCCATTAACTGGCTGCCATGTTTTGGGCCAAATGCCGGCCCATAATTGATCCGATCCATTAATGGCCTGCCACGTACCGGGCCTAATAATGGCCCATATAAGATCCGACCCGTTAAAAGCCTCCCACTTTCTAGGCCTAATCACGGCCCAGATCAGGTCCGACCCTTTAAGAGGCTTTGGGCTCAATTATGGCCCATATCAGATTTGGCCTGTTGACTGGACGCTATGCTTTTGGGCCCACTTGCTAAAGGCCGATTTAGTAATTCGGCCTGATATTAGTTTCGGTCTGTTAAGGGCCCATTTAACATTTCAGCCCTATATTAATTTTGATCTGTTAAAAGCCTGTCATATAGTTGGGCCTAACTACGGCCGGGTTTGCATCCGGCCTGCTCGTAGCCGATATCTGATTGGGCCAAACAAGGACCGCGACAACTTTGGCCTGTTAAAATCCCGTGAATTGATTCGCACAATCATGGGCTGGGGTCCATTTCGGGCTACCACCGGCCCGTGAGCTATTCAGCACGTTTCAGGCCCAGTCTACTTCTCAGCCTCCTAAAAGCCCATTGAGTTTTCTTGCGAAAAGAGAGCCGGGGGTTACTCGGCCTATTAAAGGCCCGAATCTACTAGTGGGCCAGTTTGACGGGGCCCATGATGCGGATCATACATCATGATTGCATGACGGCCCGATTATGTACCGTAATTTTATGGTTTGGCCGGTTTATTGCGAAGACAGGATATATATACTGTAAAATAACTATAGCATCTTGAATAAAAAAACCTAGACTATACAATAAAGAAATTACGGCATATTACATCCACTTGGCATCAAAGTTCGCCACTATGATAATAAAGCACAAGCAGACAGCAGATTACATACACTGGGCATCAAAGATCGCCCCAGTGCAAATAAACACGTCGACAAAAAAATATACAAAACCGATAGCACTTCAATAGAGTTCAATAAAGGTTAGCCCTGCTGGGGACCTGCAGCGCAAGCAGCTGAGCAAGATGATGAGACTGCACTTGTTCAACACTTATATCTTCCTCACTCTGAAAGATAAACAAGCAGACAGATGACAGGTTTTGCACATAAAAGTATCAGTGCTGACAATTCATCACATTTCTTACTGACGAATAAAGTGACACAGTTTAAAATTGCATGAACACAATATGTTATTGTGCAGGTCAAGACATGGCAGGAAATGACATTGTGAAGGAGTTGGCAGCTTCACGACACCACTAGATTACATATCAAGAACTCATAAGTATCAATGGTTAGTGTGCTGTCAATTTATCCCATTTCAGATTGGCAAATAAATAGATGGTTTAAATAATAGTAGAATGATATGACATTGTTCATAGTTAAGACATTGCAGAATATGACATTGTGTTGTAGTGGGTAGGTTCACCACACCACTGGATTACGGATGAAGAACAGAAGCATACATGCAGTGCAAAAGAAGATCCCTTGCTCTGTATAGTTTAATTTACATGGTATGAAGAAGGAACCTGGTTGTACAACTAAAAATTTAAATTGAGAAGGACACACTTTTGTTTATGAACTACATAATAAACTTTAAACATGCAATTTGATGCAAACACCAAAAATAAACAGCTGTTGCAGTCATGCCTAACCAAATACACACAACAAAGTTTGAAGGCTTGAGGACAAACTTACATTACTGGTGAAGACAGGCTCTATAAATCCCTTGTCCATGCTGATGGGGGGGGCAATTCAAGAAGTTTAGCACAAAATCTTCTTCATAAGCATTTCCTTTATTCTACATTTTGTTAAGAGTAAATATAGATGTGATAATATATGAAAAAATGGAGAATATTTAAGATAAGATGAAGAGTGATGCTACATAACCAAGTAGCTATAAATGTATGTGCAGCGATACAGGCAAAAGGCACAACCAAGCGCAATGCACAGCTAAACTTCTTCAGTACCAACCTTATGGTAAGAGGAAATATAGATCTGATGTGTAGAAAATGGAGGGCAAAGGAAAATAAGCTGCAGAGTTATGGTAAATGAACAACTACCTGTCAATATAAGTACACTGATAAAGGACAGCATGTACTTACAAGAACAATGCAGAGCTAAAAAATTCATTGGCATTGGATATATTCTACACTAATGTAACCATTCATACAGATCAGATAATTTGGAGCGAACAATTGATAAGCAAGCTATCATGCATACTGCTGTCACATAATAAACCAGGTATGTATGCAAGTACAGTAATACAGGATAACAAGTACTAACAAGAGCAAAGCAGCGGGCAGCATATTTGCGATATCCTGTCGTTCTTTTCAAACCGGAATTCTTCTTCGAGCTGATTTCTTGCAAAAAAGATCCGTAAGGCACATGTGGAGAAGTAGAAGTTCAAATTGTCATGTGATTTCATGGACAGTACCTCATCCTGTGAACGAGACCAGTGCATAACAAGGTTTTTCCATTCAATATCTTCTAAATTTAGCACAGTAGATTTCACCGGAAATTCGTTTATAGACTTGCCATCAAAGTGTGATTTCCTCAGGTAACACCGATACTGCTGTAATGCTTCCTTGAAAAGCACAAGCAAGCTTTGCTCGTCATGACTATCCAGATTGACCCTCACCTAGTTACAACAATGTAATGTAAATCATTGATGTGTTCGATCAGCAAAAAACAGGAAAATAATAACCATGAATAATAGCACTTGAACGTAAGTTGGATAGGAAGATGTGAAAATGGTGTTTGTCTTCACTATAATCTTCCCATGATTGGAATATATGCACGTAGTCCCTAATAACATTGAAAGCATTGTCTTTTAAACTGGGAACAAATGGAATGGGGTTCCAATCTGCAGGAATTGGCACTCTCTGCAGTTGGGATACGTCTTCGGCCGGTGGACTTGCTGTACTTTTTGCTGGAATGGGATTTTTCTGTGGTACGGCTAGTGCTATGGCAAATGAAATCGGTATACCTTTTGCGGGAGTGCAGGTGCTGTGTGGTGGGGCTAGTGGTGTGGCCAGTGAAGTATGGGTACAGTCTGCTAGAGTCGGTCCTATGTTTTGTGTCACTGGTTGTACAGCCAATATAAGTGGGGTGTTGCCTGATTTCTCCGGCACCACCACGTTTTTCAAGGACTTTGCTGGTGCTCCTTCAGGTTCGGCAATCACCCTCTTCCTTTTTGATGTCTGATGCACAAGAACAACATTTGAGTGGAAAAACATGGTATGACGACAGATGGAATATATATTGATAATGGATGGGCATGGCATCTCGAGTTATATGATGAGTAAACTAAGCAGATGGTGGTGCAACAAAGTAGAAGAAATGCAAGACAACATATGTAAGATACGCGCAATCAATAAAACCTTGCCAAATTAGAACAGGTACCTTGATGGGTGAACAGGACAGGCCATCTGCCTTTGACTCCTCGAGGTTAGAATAGTCATTAGGATGATATTCTGAACAAGAATCAACAAGTGGGGAGCGTACGAGTTTCATTGCTTCCAAAATGGAACTCAATGCCTTGGTGCCAATTTTGTAAGTCATTGCAGTGTTCCACAATATTTTTTTGATGCACGGATTCTGATATTCACTGTAATTGCGTATAATATCTGAGAACCATGGAAACATAAATAGTTGTGAGATTATATTTGTAATGCAGATGATATTCTAATATAGGGGCGCCCATGTAAACACTTATGTGCTATCACTGGATTCTGATGAGAGAGCTCATGTGTGATGTAATATCATGCGTGCATTTATATAATCTTGCACAAGTACAAAAAAAAAATAGGCTCCAGAAGTAAGGATAGCTGGCAGATGATAGGTTCATAATATACTGTATAGAGAGTTTATTGCCAAACCATGATAACAAGAGCACACAACAACTAGGCAGATCATAGTGTACATAAAAGGGGTACACCATAACCACGATTTATAAATCGGGAAAGTGGAACTGGCTTGAAAATATAGTGTTGTATTGCCGCTAGTAATTGAAAGCCTGTCGATCACATACAAGCCAGCACTATCGAACATGGCAAAGAAGAGCAAGCAGATTTTGGATAATAAAATGTTGGTTGCGTAGTGCCCACACATGATGAACTAGAGCGCATTAAGAATGCAACTCCCAGCTGTCTCTCGACCATTTCAGGCAGTTGGATGAAGATCCTACGTTTCCTAACCCTTCTTCTTCCTCGTCTCTGATTCTTCCCATACAGAACACCGCATGGGCCGCCGGCCGGACCACCGGTCCCCACCGGTTGTGTTCCTCCGCCACCCCCACCCCCCACCCGCGTCGAGTCTTCTTCGTTCGGCGAGGCCCCACAACCACCCGAGCCCCTTGGATCACACCAGCGAACTCCGGCGAGCTCTGAAAAATCGACTGACCCAATTTTGAAATTTAGTCTACTATGATTTATCTAGTGTGGAATATAAAAGGGGAAAACCATAAGCATTGGGAGTATAGTGTTGAGCGTGCCATGGCGGATCTAAAGGTGCAAACCGGACAAAGGCAACTTCGCAACCAAGACAAGAAATCGGAGTAAAGCAGTGGCGATCTATTTTCTGGATGCGATAAATAAGTTGAGCAGATACGAAAGAGTACCGCCTCTGGTGCGGCACCATGTACGCATCTGCTGAGAATTTGATGGTGTTGCGATAGCGATGGCTGTCGGCAGCATGGAAGCAGATCTAGGAGGGTAGACGGTGGCGGCGGGGTGCGGTGGACGAGATGGTCGTAGGAGCGGGGCCGGCAAGGTGGACGATGGCGGGGATAAAGCGAGAGGACGGGATGCAAGGATCCCGGTCCGAAGGCGTGGATGAGAGAGGTCGATCTCTTGTAATGGACGGCGGCGTCAGGGAATCAGCTCTGGCATGGTGGAGGAGGACGACGGTGGATAGGGTAGCGGACGGCGACGGACGGAGGAGGGTGGGGTGGAGAGGGTGTTTTGGCGCCCACGGTGTACGAATGGGGAAAAGGGAGGTAGAGAGGAAGGGGGGAACCATGTATTCAGGGCGCGCTTGTCTCAAATGCGAGGAAATTTACAAACTTAGCCCCTGTTTCAAATTTCTACTACATCACAACAACATTAGTCGGTTGGGGATAGGACGGTAATCTCGCATACACCGAATATTTGCCGACGAGAGTTTGTTTTTGGCGCCCACCGTGTATGAATATGAATCGGGGAGGGAGTCGATTTCGGACGAGGGCACACTGTGTTTTGGCGCCCACCGTGTATGAATCCGGGTGAGAGGTGGTTACGTCACGTTTGGGTGAAATTACAAACCTACCCCTATCGAAACCAATAGAAATCCAGCAGATAGGCTTTGCGCGGCAGGGATAGGCAGTAGTGATTTCCATCTCGCAGATTTTGGTTTCGGGCGGTTACTGCGACTTTCCCCGCTTCGTTCAAATTTTGCACAGTGCATGTTTACCATGCCAACTCACTTCGAATCCCGTTTGTATTCTACTATTTTTTTCGGGCAGGATCCATTTTCAATTGGAATTACATTACATGCATCATTTTTTTATATATACTTTCAAAAGCACACCACCATTTATACATAAACATGGTTTACAAATGGCATGATCTCAGATTCATAAGGTTGTATCCATCAATTTGGATTTTCAAATATTTGAAACCACTTTATGTTGAAATCCGATGTATGCATTCCTCGCTAACTGTCTCCAATTAATGTGTGTTTCATGCGGGTTTTTTTAACTTCTCAAACATGTATAATGTGTTTCACACACGCAACATATAGTGTAATCCCGTTTAGACATTAATTGCATATAAACCATGCATTGTTTGTAATTGAAGAATCTATGGATCACGAATATTGATAAACTATATAACATTACACGTGTGCCCAAATTCAAATGAATATGCATGTTTGATACACCAATTTTGCGTTATGATATTATCGATGTCGTGATCTCGAGTTTAAATATTTGAATCCCCGTTAATCCGGATATTCGTCTCATATAGCTATCAGTCATGCTTATATAGGATTATCTCTCTGGACCTATACGCGTTCATCGTCTCTCAGGCATCTCTCGTGCTACCTGTATGTCGACAATGATCTTTTATCTTCATAACACACTGATGGTACTCTCTCCCTCGACCTTCATCACTCTATCTCTCTCTAAGTATATCTCGCTCCCTGCTATGTGTCTCTAGCTATGATTCTCCATGTGGAATCTCTTTCTCTCACACAAACACAAAACTTTGTCTCCCGGGGTCTCATTTCTCTCAACTATTCCCATGTGTGCGACTCGCACACCCCTCATACAGAGATGTCTTTCGCCTCCTTAGATATGAGAACCTACGACTCTTGCTCTTGAATATCTCTTTCTCACACACAAACACAAACTCTGTCTCCCAGGGTCTCATATTTCTCCATTGTTCTCTTGTATGTCGCTCAAACACACCCTCTCTCCCTAGAGATATCTTGCGTTCCCTCATATGTCTCTCTAGCTATCACTCTCGTTGTGAAATATCTTTCTCTCACGCAGACACAAAACTCCGTCTCTTTGGATCTCATTTCTTTCTGATATCTTTTTGTATGTGACTCACATGCACCCTCTCTCTATCTCTCTCACACCCACACACATAACCCAGCCTTCTGGTCCACTCGACTCCTATCTCTAGCGCACACTAGCTAGCATATTTATCTTTCTATTTATCTGTTTCTCCATCAACCTTCTTTCTCGCCCTCAGTCTTGATTCCTATCATGCACACTACATATGTTTCTCTCTACATGAAGTCAAGTGCCCTCTCAGACACATATATAACTTCACCCTTTGAACCACCCGACGGTCATCTCCGACACCCAAACTAATGGATGTCTCTCTAGCTAGCATCTCCATCTCTGTATCTATCTGTAGTTTCTCCGTCAACATTTCTTTCTCGCACGGAGTCTTGCTTCCTATCACCCACACTATATATGTCTATCCATACATATGCATTTATAGGTTGATCTCTTATGCACAATTGTTGCGCCTCACCCCCTCTACTCTCCATAGATGCATGCTCCAGCCCACGCCACTCTCTCTTAAGACAAAAACACATGCTCAATTGTCAGGCCTTCTTCCCTTCATTCTCACATGCATGCATATTGTTATACCGATCCGTCTCTCCCATGTCGTTGATCTTAGGACTTATGTCTTCTTTCTTTTATCTCGATCATGCACGCGCACACACACACACACCCCACGTATACATGTATACCTCTCACACATGCACGTTCAAGGTCTCTATGTCTCCATACGTAGTTAATTACCCTCGATGCTAACACCACATCGAATCGTTCTCCTCTTTTGTGCACATAACTTCCGCCTGGATGGGCAAAACACACACTCACACTTAACAATCTCCTTCTAGCTACCCCCCCGCGCACCTCTCACTCTTCCCCTATATCCCCGAAACCAATAAGACCATCCCTTTGTTTAATTCCCGCCTACATGCACCATTGATATATAGTAGTCTTCCTTGGTGTCTCTCGAACAAACACGTTCTCTCGATGTCGACTCCTCTCACACGCACACACCTTCTCTTCCCTCCCTACGGGCATTTTCTCTCTTGCACCCCATCGTTGGTGGCCTCTACCATACACATCACCTCTCTATGATGAAGCCATGCACACTTAAATTACATCCGCCACAGAGGACCCCGCGACACACACACACACACACGCGCGCGCCCCCCACACACTAAGACTCCATATCTCTCTCTCTCTCACACACACACACACAAACAC
>NC_041387.1:345619564-345634758 GCF_002162155.2 Triticum dicoccoides | reverse complement strand
ATCTCACTCTCACACACACACACACACTAAGACTCCATCTCTGTCTCTCTCTCCTCTCTCTCTCTCTCTCTCACACACACACCACATACACACTAAGACTCCATCTCACACACACATGCTCTAGGTGGAGCATTTGTTCCTACCACCCTTCATCCAACCTTACCCATATGATAAACAATCACCTTTATTTACTTGCATAACATGGACAGATTCCACTTTACTTTAGTAGTCAGCAAACTTATCATATGTACCCTTGTAAAAAAACGAGTTGGCGATTATGGTGTGCCTGCCATCTTGTAATCCAGACCGTATGATCTATATCTGACGGATAGGAAGCAAACCATGATAATTTTACAAAAGATACCCGCACCTCTCTGCACATCATTATCTCCCGCAACCTCATTGCTCAGCAATTAAAAAAGGAATAAGTCTCTGGAACAATCTAGCATGCATGGTGGCCGCTGCCACCTGCCAGCGCCTTCCATCCCCATGCCTCCGCCCATTCCGACCACCAGTAACCACCACGCTCCACTCCTCCTCTCCTTATCTCTCATCTTTCATTTTTTTGATGACATTCTCGAGATACCAGTTTTCCGATAAAATTCTCGAGATATCATTAGTTTTTACACATGGGATTACTCCTGCATGGGTGAATCACAACAGGTGTTTTGTAAAAAAATGCATATTGATGTTCCATGCAATGCACGAGAATCTTGCTTGTAATTATATAACGCAAATCACGAGCAGGAAGTGACATTTTTTTGACACAACCACGTTAACATGGCCACGTAAATCACGAGCAGGAAGGAGAAGGGAAGCGGGCTATGGAGTAACATTTTTTACCACAATTTCTTAGGAAACTGAGTGCAATAATTGACTAGTTTTGCAAACTACCATTACTACTACACCTGAAACGGTTCAAAACATATACTCCCTTGCCAGCGCGCGCTTCCCGCGTGAAACGGTCAGCGTCGCCCTGGAGCGTCAGTGTCGCATTAATGCCCGGCCAGAGAGGAGGCGACCTCTCACTGGCGCCGTCTTTGAAGTGGCGCGACGGCCGAGAGAGCGCCGCTTCCCGGTGCACGTGACTGCTCCGTGTCGAGACTGGCCATAGGCCCTGTTTGGATCCATGGGTTAGAGTTAGTTTGAGCTAGTTGGGGCTCAAATAGCCCTAAAGTATCCAAGCATGAGGGTTTAAATTGGAGCAAGTTGCACCGAACCCACCAAAAGAAACTATCCCACCCAAGAGGTGCTAACTGGAGATAGTTCTCATTGTGACCACTAAAAAATCACTTTTCTCTCTCCATGAAGTGCATTTATTGTCAATCTAACCCTCTCACCCAAACACCTCTTTGGCTACAGTTAGTTCAGAGTTAGTCATGAGTTAGTCTAACCTCTAGCTAAGTTAGAGTATCAAACAGGAGCAGTATAGGACATGCAAGTTGCTCAAAGCATACAGGCAAATTCGTACATGAAAGGATTTTTTCTTTTTGAAAACGGGAAGTGAAAGGAATTTTTTTTAGAATGCTCTTGGCATGTTGCTAACATGTGATAGTTAACCGACCTCAATAGACGGCAGAAACGCCAGCCCGCCGCACTTTGATAGAGACGAGGAGGGAGAAGCGATATAGGCTGCTAGATTACTAGGGATAGGTGTCGCACGGAAGCCAAGAAATATGGTGATAGTGTGGGTTAGCCATGTACTAGTATGATGTAACTACACTGGGCTGCCGTCTTTTGTACTCTTCCAGTCCACTGTGGAGTTGATTGGTTAATTTTCTATCGCTGAATAATATTAAATATTATGAGTGCAAACGCTCCACCACGAGGTTCCTTGCTCCTTCTCGGTCGTTCGGAATCAATGTTCTTCCACTCTATTTTTTTATGTGAGATTTGTTCATCCTTTTGCCAACACGCAAGACATCTAGCATCAAGGCGCACGTGTTATGCAACGATCGTTCCATCTATATGAAGAACACGTGGCACTGGAACTACGAGACGGACATGTACCCAGGAGTGGATGTACGAACCTGAGTAATGTAGCGCAGTAAGTGAAGTAGAAAGGCACAAATGGTATGAACATGCATTGCATACAGGGTGTGTTTGGTTGCGTTTTCGTCTCAGCATAGTTGTTCCTTCTTCATGCATGCTCAGCTCAACACCCCT
Source organism: Triticum dicoccoides (assembly GCF_002162155.2). Taxonomy (NCBI): domain Eukaryota; kingdom Viridiplantae; phylum Streptophyta; class Magnoliopsida; order Poales; family Poaceae; genus Triticum; species Triticum dicoccoides. The sequence goes on along the minus strand of NC_041387.1, from coordinate 345,632,592 downwards.
CTTCATGCATGCTCTCTTCATGCATGCTTCTAGTGTATTTGTGCTAAACTAGTGTGGACTCATGCACCCTCCATACACTCTACCAAACACCCAAAAGTAGGTCGAGAAGGGAACTCTTGGGCGGCATTTGTCTCTTACTACGTACTACCACTGAATGTTGTACGTGCAATGCACGGTGATGTTATGGAGTACGTGCCTAAGTACTCTACTACTGTTATATTAGTTGGAGGCACATATTAACTTTTATATTTGTTTACGTGTATGCCTCGAGACCTTCCAACTAGACGTGTCTTTCTCTCCAGGTCGCACTTTGTATCGTTCATACCACTAAGTACTACTACGTGTGGTCTCCGACCCAGAAGTGGAAGAAGTGGAGATGCTCTACCACGCTGTTTTTTTATGCTGGGCTCTACCACGCTGTTCATGTCCCACTCCTTTCGCTGACTTGTGGGACATCCAGCATGTGCCGTGTTTGGCACCCTTCATCGTAAGAGTTGAAACGTTAGCATTCATCAGAAATAAAAAATAACTATAAATCGGCAGTGATACTATTTTCTGCGAACCAATCAGTAGTGATACTATACCACTCGGTTTCCTTGCTCCTCGATATCGGAAAGAATACTCCCTCCGTCTAGGTGAGTAAGTCATCTTATGAAAACCAAATAGTCCCAAAACAGATAGGCACGGTGCATTAACTCTCATGTTGTTTCTTATTTTTTGACATAAATAAAGGAATCAACTAACAAGAGATGTGGGGCATGTGTGATTTTAATGACTTGAGACTATCAAACATGACATGCAGTGGTCAGTTTGTTGCATGCAATGATATTAGTTAGCAAATAAACATTAAGTTCTCTTGTTTTCCTCTCCACCTTGGTCATGGTGCACAATCTAAGTTGACTTATTCACCTAGACGGAGGGAGTACTTTCGTTCACCAACATGTGGGACGTCAACCATCCTGGTCCACTTGCCATGCACGCAGAACTCCAAGGGAGATTCACCCAGGTCGTCGCGCCGCAGTAACAATGACTAATGAGCCGTCAAATCATAGGTCCACTTCCCACTTTGAAGTTGCTCGGACGAAGGAACCATCATGACTTCGTTGAATTCCGCTTCTTGAAGAAAACTACTGTACCAGCAGTACTGCTAGCTACAGTATTTACTCCAACAGAGGCCTCCTTTCATTCATAGGATAGGAATATGAAAATCATAGGAAGTGAGATGACATGCATCTCCATTCCTATAGAGAAAGAGATGCCATTTGATGCATAGGATAGGAATTTTTCCATTTAGTCTAGGCTAATGTACTCGTAATTTGCTCTAAAAACTACAGTAGTAACTAGTAGTACTGGTACATGCTCGTACTCAGACACAGACACACACACTAACTACTAGTACTAATACTTCTCACATGCTGGCCAGACGCCGTCGTTCTCCTTCCTGGCTTTGTCGGCAACACCCCACCGTGCTTGGATCTCCGCCGACCTCTCCGCAGCAGCGTGTGCGTCCTTTTCTTTCTTGCGACGGAGGGCCTCTCTTTTCTTGAGTGCTTTCTGACTTTTCCGCTCCCTCTGTGCGGCTTTGGCCGCCTCTTACTCTACCGCCCATTCGGCCTTGGCATCTTCAAATTGCTCCCACATAGTTGTGAGGTTGCGAGTGGCGATGAACTCGGCACGGCGGGATGCCATCGCTTCCCTACCATTTTGTGTGTGTTTGTGGGCGGCGAGGAACTCGGCGCGGTGGGATGCCATCACCGCCTTACTGGTTAGTGTGCGGCGCGGTGGCATGAACGACGCGGTGAGAGCTCCGGGTGGAGTGGCCGGACAACCGTATAGTGCATTGGTTTGTCAAGAGCTCAAGGACTGAAGACGAAGCAAATTAGGACTCCCCTTCAATCCTGGTCATTTATTACCAAGTAAAGTGCATTGGCGGTCATCGAACTTGTCTTGATAGCTCACTTTGATCATTGTATACGAGATATGGTGATTATAGGGTCGCTAGCTCAGCGTATAGCTCCGTATTTGTATGGTTGACCAGTCAAACAGTCCGCATGCGCCTCATCATCTCATGTTCTTTAACTATCTACACTGGCCTACCTGTGAATGGAGAAAGACATACTGTAAAAACCAAAATTATACGTATGTGTTGAATCAAACCACGGACTCGTCGCTGCAACGCACCCTCATCAGCCAAATGAAAATGTAATACTTTGCGTCAGACACTCACGCTCACGCTGTCAAAGCATGCTAATGCATCCATGTCGCCCTCTAAATCAAAGTCCTGCTCATGGCGCAACGCAAATGGAGTGCCCATCACCTGCGCGCCCCGGCGGTGCCTGACATTACTGTTTACACGTTTGATGGAGGCCTACGCGAACGCCGAGCATGTATTCACCTGGCTCAACACCAACGGTCATACTCGGACCACCTTGCTCATGTATATCTTCCATCACAATGACAATCTATAAAACAGCTTAAGCTAGAGAGGGTACTATGGTAGTATGGTACAGAGTATGTACTATCGCGAGAGACCGATCTTAGTGCAACTGCACACCGAAACCCCTTCGATCGCTAGCGCGCGCTTCCCACCTGAAACAGTCACCGAATCTCCAGAATGTCAATGCCGCATTCACCGGACTTAACTGCAGGTGCAATTGGCGTGTCACTGACATGCGGGCCAGACGCCCGTTGGGCCCACATGTCAGTAACCCAAACGCATCTGCAGTTAAGTCACTAAAGCAGCGTCCACATTCACGCCCGACGAACCTACTCCAGCACCAGTTGTCCATCCGTCTGCCACGGCTCATTGCCATTCGCCCACTATATTAACTTGAGCCCCAGCTCCCAGCCATAGCCAAAGACCCACACTTATTCTCCTCCGATCCCTTCCTTCTGTCGGCACCACTTCAACCATGGCCTCCTAGCGCTCCGAAGCTCTCTTGGACGTACTATCACAGGAGCAGACGAGGGACATCGGCGGCTCCGCTCCGGGCGCGCTCCAAAGCTCTCTTTGATGTACTGTCGCAGGAGCAAACGAAGGAGATCGCCAGCACCCCCCGGGCCGCCCTCTGCCGCCGCGACCATGAAGCCAGCGCGCGTGCGCGGGCGCAGCCGGCAGCGAGGAAGAGTAGTAAACGGTAGGTCGCCGCCACTCTGGTCCCGGGAAGGCCACCGCTACTCCACCGCTACGCCAAGCTTGGTGGGGTAAACATCGGCGGCCGATTAGCCGCTTGACAGCGACGTGGAGGCGGAAATCTTCACAACCATGTGCTCCGGCCGGAGGAGGAGGTTATCGAGGCGAATGAGGAGGAGGCAAAGGCAATGGCCGGCTTTCTCCGGTTCATGGCCGGACATGGTGGTCGGGCGCCGGCGATCATTTAGATTAGGTTTACAGTAGGTTTAGTACGGTTTGTGCGAAATATGTAATGAATTTCGTCCAGTTTGTAGGAAAAGTTTTCGAAATGTAATGAATTTCATCTGGTTAATTTCATCTGGTTAATTTGAAATTTGCTTTGTTTGCACGAATTTCGTCCGGTTAGTTCATATAGTTGTCGAAAGGTATGCGGGCAGCATCGGATGGCATCCATCAGTGTCCTCGGACAGATGCCGGTATAAATTTGTAGGCCAGCGCTGGAGATGCCCTAACTATCATGCTATAATCGCTAACAATCCTCCTTTGTTTTTTTTGAGCCGAATCCTCCATTATTTGGCAGGGAACAGTTATCCCTCGATCAAAATCAGATCCGCGATGTTTCGCACTCCTCCCGCGTAAGAGTGTAAACTCTTGCTTACATAAGAATGGAGCAAGTGGACAGCACTGTAGCATGTCAAATCACTCGAACTAGCCCGCCTAACGAGCGGGAAAGCACCGCCCTTGTCATTTTGTTCTGGATTTCTATCGATTGATCGCGCGAAAAGGCGGCACACTTACGACTCGTACGTGCCGCAACCCCGACAGTCCGGCTCGCACGCCGCTCACCATAGGGGACATGCATTGTCTTGCAATTTCACTGACATGTGGGACCATAATTGAATAAACCATCGATAGCGGAAATCTAATCGCTCGGCGGGCATCGGCTGAGAAGAGAGAAACGGGGGAGGGAGAAGAGATTGTCCGCCCGCCGTGCACGGACTCCAAGAAATATATGGTGCTAATGTGAGGTGGGCCATGCTGGAGTCTGGACCGCTTCTGGAGCCCGCTCTCACCGCCCTGGCCCCTCAAGACGCCAGCTGCCCGCTGCATGCATAGCAAGTAGTCCCCGCTTATGTGGAGGAGAGAGAGGCATTGACAAAGTCAAGGAGTAACAATGGAGACAATAGCTTTCATCAAAAATAAAGAATGAATACTCGTTGCTCGTCCTCTATATCGGAAAGAATACTTTCATTCGCCGACATGTGGGACGTCGACCATCCTGGTCCACCTGCCATGCACTAAATTATCCTGGTCTACCCCGGTCATATCGCAGGCCCAACTTTTCCCACTGTAAGTTGTTCGGATGAAGGAACCATCATGACTTCATTAAATTCCGCTTCTTCAAGAAAACTTACTATACCCACAATACTGCTACCACACGCGAAGACTGGAAGGCACTGTACCACGTCATATCACTGAAACCCACTAGGCCAAACTAGCCTGCCTAGGTCATCTATTTTGGAACGGAGGGAGTACGTCTCTCCACTGCTATGATTTTGTGTTGCATGTTCTCTGTACTTTTGCTATGATTTTCCTACCCTATGAACCAAATGAGGCCTGAATGTATGTCGACTATTGTCTAATCGATCGCTAAGCCTACAATTTTAGGAGCTACGGCTATTGGTCGATCGACGAGGGATAAGTATAAGCGTGCCACGAGCTCATCAGCCCCAACGTTTCTCTTTGGTGAGTGTTTTGCAAGTACTATAGCTTGCACAGTAGTTAGCCTACTAACACCAAGAATCATCAAACAAGCCCTGCTGATATGATAAACAGTTCAACCTTACATCTAAGCATGCCATATATTACATCAAAAGCTGGTGAGGATACATCTGTTTCCATAACTCGGAGAGGGTTTGCATGATTCATCGCATGATTCACTATCAAACAAAAGTAGCAAGATCCGCCCACACAAGACAGTGCACTAGCCCTAAGAAGGTGTGATAACACACATCGTTCTGGTAAATAAACACAGGGCAATGCAAGCGCGACCAACTATTTCTTGTCATCGATCTCTCGGGCAATGACCACAGCATGGACAACAGCATGGGAATCGATTTCTGGGGCGATGTCCACAGGACTGACCGCGACATCAGAATCGATCTCTGGGGCGATGTCCATAGGATGGACAGCGGCATCGTAATCGATCTCCGAGGCGATGCCAATAGGACGGGCCACGACATCGGAATCATCAAGGACAACCACCGGCACCTGCACAACCCTAACATATTAGCAAGCACATTGCAAATAATCAAAAAGCAAGCACACTGCAAATAATCAAAAACCACAACTATGGTAATAAGCCATTATTTTTTACCTTGTGCAGCTCACCGGGGGATCTCATCCCTCCTGGGGCCATCTCCTCGTCCTCGATGGGGGCCATCACCTTGCCAGGGGAATACTGCTTCTCAACGGCGACTATCTCCTCAAACTCGGTCTTGAGCCTCACATAGGTGGCAATCAGAGTTCCTGGGGTAGGCACGGTGGGGCCCTTACTATTGTTCCAACTTTCTTTGAGGAGTTCGTCCGCCAACGTCCTCAACTCTTTGGCTAGTGCTTGTTTCTTGGAGTTCTTCGTCTCCATGGGTTGGCCCGCCAACATGGTCAACTCGTTGGTCGGTGCTCGCTTCCTGGAGATCGCTGTCTCCAGTGGGTTGTCCGCCGGCAACTCTTTGCCTAGTGCTCCAGGATCCATCAATGAACTGACAAACAAAAAGCAATCGAAAGGAAACCACAATCGCAATGAAAACGGGAAAAGAATAGGATGTGAGAATCGGTCGGTGCTTCGCAAACAGAAGATTATTGGAATGAAAATATAGCAGCATAACTGATTCGCCCACCTTTCCTTCGTCGGTAGAGAAGAAAAATGGCAGAAGTGAGTAGCCTGGAGTGAGGTTTTCTTCAAGAAAGGGAAGAAAGGGCTTGAACAAGTGTTCCAATGAAATGATGGTTGCTTCGTCCAGTCCAACTTGGAGGCCACCTTACCGCTGCTGGTAAAGGTGTGGGTTTTGTGATATGACGGGTCATGACGGCCACACCGGGGTGACAGGTGAGTCTCGACTGTAGCACCTCGCTGTGATTTGGTGGATGGCATGCGGGCCCGGATGCTTTGAAATGTCATTAACTTTATTTTAGTCTCTTTAGTATTTGGATCCAAGCTTGGATGAGGCTAACAAGTTTTAGTCCCACTACTTTTAGTCATGAGACTAAAACGTATCCAAGCACTCTCTCTATATTGTGCACCGCGACCAAGGCGGAGAGGAAAACGAGAGAACTACGTAATTAATGCATGAGTTTAATTAGGGAAGTTTTGTAAAGTACGAGATACATTCCTCCAATCACAAAATGCCATGGTTCATGAGATTTGAGATTTGAGCCCTATAAACCGAAAGGGAGGGGGTACTGGACACGGTGTAGTCTAGTCAATTGTTTTTTTTAGCCGAAGTCTAGTCACTTGTTGAAATCTCTAGAAAGGCAAATACTCATTTCCAGTTTACAGGTCTATACTACTCCCTCCATCTAGGTGTGTAAGTCATCTTACGAATACTAAATAGTCCCAAAACACTTAGGCGCAGTGCATTAACTTCTACCATGTTTCTTGTTTCTTGACATACGTATCAACCAATAAGAGATGAGAGGTGTGCATGCTTTTAATGACTTGCAATGGCTAGTTCATTGCATGGAATGCTACTAATTAGCAAATAAACATTGGTGACCCCAGGAGGAAACGGTGCTAAGCGCGTGGACCTATGTAGAATGAGTATCAACCAATGGATAATGGAGTTGAATTGTTAAACAATAGCAATTTTGTCTCATGCAAGAGCCTGGCTAGTACTCCAAGGAACCGCACCACGCGAGCGTTCGCAACTGCCACGTTCGGTTTATGCTTGGCTCTTCGCCTCTTCGAGAAGACGAACAATGCTGTTACTCCTATTTCAATAGTATAGAATCCACTGCTGCATGTCCGTCCACCTCGTGCGGGAGGGATAGCGTGTAGCGAAAGCTTCTACTTACTGCTCCTACCTTTGCGTCCATGACAGGTGGGCCCAACAGGTGGTTGGCCCACCTGTCATGCAGCCAAAGGCAGGTGCAGTTAAGGCATCGGATCTCAGTCCGCGAGGGAGAGGGCGTCATAGTAATCAAATTTCTCGGTCTTGTATGAGTTGACGCAACACATCAAAGCACTACACTCGATAAAAGTCTTTTTACACATTTCAAATGGGCTACTTCGTATGTAGGAGTAGACATATTCTGCTTCGTATATACTCCCTTCGTTCCAAAATATAAATCTTTTCAGAGATTTCACTATGAACTACATACGAAACAAAATGAGTGAATCTACACTCTAAAATATGTCTATATACATCCATATGTAGTTTGTAGTGGAATCCCTAAAAAGACTTACATTTATGAACGGAGGGAGTAGTCACTTGTTGCAATCTCTAAAAATACTTATATTTGGAAACGGAGGGAGTACAACGCATGCATGCATGCCGTGACTTTCCTTTTGATACTTGTATGTGTTGATTTGATGCACCCTGCCAAATTTTGACTATAAATTTAACTAACCAAATTTTCATGCATGTCACAAAAAATCACGGGGCTGTTTGGATTGTGACTATGTTTGTCTTATGTTGCCACATTATTTTTCCCACACTTGCCACACTTGCCTAACCTGAGTTGCTCAAATTGTTAGACACACTTTGGCTTTCCTAAGGGAATCTTGCCACAATTTTTGTGTCTATGACATGTGGGGTTCACTGCTAATAAAAAAATTCTTGTCTTAGGTGTGGCTAATAAAAAAGACTTATATTTAGGAATGGAGGGAGTAGAAAATATAAATAATAATGGATGTTGGGGCAACCCATGTTTCCGCTAATTTTAGCCGTGGGCTTGTTCATAATTTTTACGAGGGGGTGGTTTTTCATTTAATGGAGGGACTTGTAGTACCAGACTTGAGCGATACAAAGTGTGACCTGGCACACCGTAACACCACTTGGAACAAGCGGGTAACTATCTCAAAAAACAATCAACAACTAAAAAACCCGCGACCTGGCATGTAGTAGTACACAATTTTAAACGATTGTTTTTATGGAATGAAAAAGGAAAACTACCCACTACTTATATATAGGTCGGAGCCTCCGCGCTTGCTTGCTAGGGCTGCTCTATTCACAGACTCTCATCCTCTCTAGATCTAAACAAGATAGGGGTAGTAACACTGTCTTTCTCCCTTCAAAAAACACTAGCTTTCTATCCTCACCGCTGGTTACAGATCCGGACGTATCCCCCTCTGCCGGTGAAGGGGAGGAGGGGCAACATTTAGGCCATCGTCGATAGTGAGGGAGGAGACCCACTGCCGGCCGCACCGTTATCTCTGGTCGAGCGCCGGTGCGGGAGGTCCTCCGATCCCTTCGTCGTTGCCTGTGGGCGGATCCGGCCTCCCGCCGCCCACCTATCCACATCCCGACGACCTTCAGGTATATCTTCGTTCGAAACCACCTTAGCTCTACTTCCCCAGCTTGCTACGTCGCTGCATGTGTATCATTTTCTACCTCTCAGCACCTCTCGATCGGATGGTCCAACATCACCTTTTTTTCTTCTATTGTTAGAGGTAAAGCTACTTCATGGAGTCGAATCTTGTACTCCCTCCGTCCAAAAATACTTGTCATTGAAATAAAGTGGGGTGGGGGAATTTAGTATGTACATCGGACTTGGTACAAACAGGAAGGAAAGGGGATGAAAGTAGTACAGACAGGTCATCCAACCGGTCTCTTGGTTGAAAAGGGAAATATAGGGGTAACGCTGTACACAGTGGTATGACCAGGACTAGATTTGCTATCCACAGATAGGAATAGGTTGCTCGAGTGAACAAAAATGGGGCCCACCCAGATATGTTTCTTGGATGTTTGTTTCTCGGGGCAACAAACTATGAATCACCACTTTATGCCCCTGTTTACGTACATGGTGTTTTATTGCTGGTGCACCCACTGTCCCATGCCCTTATACCAGAAATTTAGGCTCCAGTCAGAATAAAGGGGCAGAAAACATAGGTCTTGATGAAAATAAAGGAATAGAAAAGGAATGTAGGTATAAAACTATGGAACATCGAACCGGAGGAAACTCTCGAGAGAATGTGTTCAGATGGACTATGAAATGTACAGATTTGTTTTTTTAGAGTAGCATGCTTGGTAGTATGAGATGCTATTTGTTTATTCAGCTGTGCAAACTGGGATATCCAATTCACCTGGTTGCTGTTGTGCCTTTTGGTGCACTGCACAAAACTCTTCTTAAAAGAAGTGACTTTTGTGCTGTTTAACTAGAATGTTAGATGGAACAGTTGGTTCATTTTGGTGGAACTACACAAAGGGAGATCTGTGTTCCAATCCTCATCATCCATATTGGCGCCATAACCTTCCTTTAGGTAAGAATGATATTTAATGCATGTGTTCATCTCTATTTTCTAACTGCCATGAAAAAATAATGCTGTTTTTTACTAGTACACTTGTACTCCCTCACTGACGAAACCAATTCTTAATTAGAAGGCCAATCATGTACTTGGTTTCACCAACTGGTGAGGAGAAAGAGAAACAAAGCATGAAGAGGAAGAAGAAGAAGAATAAACAGTGCCAAGGCAATCTTGCTGAAGCCAGAGGCCTCAGTCGAGGCTATTCAAGGGCTCCGGCAACGACTACCTTACATGTGAGACGATCCTCCAGGGAGGCCTTCCACTTTTGTTGTCTCACTTAATTAATTAGGAGTACTTAAGTACCACTAATTTATTACTACCTAATTTTCCTGTTGGAGTTAAACAAATCTTTAGTAGGACCCTATGCTGAATCATGTACGTGTGAATGTTTGTCTATGGAGGTGAATCATGTGGTGGAGCAGGGAGGGAATATTATTAGGGTCATGACATAGTATTGCTATTGTTTTGCATGTCAATATTTTGCCGTTGGTTCAATGAGGCAATGTTTTGCGTATTGTCCATCATGAATTTGATGCTACTGTTTGAGTAATATGCTAATGTCTTCCTATCCTTTCTCACTAAGCTAATGAAGGTTTCACCTTGTTCCTACTTGTGCAAACAGGGATCATGTTGTGCCAATCATACATTTTAGTGGAACTACACAAGACAATACAAGGAACTATATCCAAGCCAGTGCTTTAACTCTACTGGAAGTTCTTGATAATCTTTCGATATAATTTCAGCACTGGTAAACAAGAGTGATTTCAACCATACATTTGAAGTGCACAAAAATATATACTATTGTGTGATTCCAGTGAGTGCTTTATCATCTCTTATGGGACTACATGAATAAGCTTTTTTTCTCAGGTTGGTATGGGCCTAAGGCCTTCATCCATATTAGTTAGCTATCATCTCTATTTGTATCGTGCTACTGTCATGAGAAACTCCTTTATCTTTGCTTTTAAGTTTTGCAACCTATGATAAATGGCAATGCTTTGAGTGTTGAGTTGAGCTAATTGGCACTGATTAAATAAACTAAGACCTCTCTTTAAGCAAGACTACTATGCTGCTAACTTTACCCATTAATATAATGAGGGTGCTTCTATTTGTTAGTGTATGTTTCATCAACTAGTCCCACTATTACAGTAATCTCACTCTCTCAATATGTGTGCCAACAGGGATGCTCGATTTTGGTGGAACTGCACAAAAACTTTGGGTGCTTCATTGCCTTGACAGCTTCCATCCTTTCCTGTCAGTCGCTAATCTCCGCTTGCTTTCTTCCTTTGCTGTAAGTCGCTTGGCTTATCTCGGCTTCCAGTCAAAGGAACTAGTAATTGATATGCTACCTCACACAGGTTGGTACTGGTCTTTATCCTGATTATTGTGCCTGTCATATGTATTGGTAATTTGGTATTGTGCTACTGTTTGCCGATTTCATAAAGGAGTAATTTGGAACCTGAACTCACAGGCAAATCATTACATCGGGTGATTTTAGTAGAACTGCACAAAATGATCAGATGGACAGGTACTTATCCTGCTGCTATGTACTCCAAAGTTCACTCAGACAAGCATCGATGTTGACAAGAAGTGCCTATATTCATTCGAGTATCAACTGGCATCAACCAATTGTCAAACTCCAAGTATTAGGAGAGTGAACGCCAAAAATATTTCTTGGTGCATAGCCCAGAAAAACGCAGTCCAGTCTTTGGTCCCAACTTGTGCCTTTTGGTTATCGGCACATATGGTAGCGAACTATATGGCATGGAGTCTAAAGATTCCAGACAAGTTAGTTGACGCGTATATTCATCTGGCACTTAATCAGTCTACACGCCAAGGATGCTCCATTTAGTTGAACTACACAAAAAATTTGGGTGGTTCATTTTCTCAACCGCCTCCTTTCTCGTCTGCAATGTAGAATTTTGGCGAGATACATGACCAAGATGAACCAGTAAACTAGTTGGATGAAAGTAGTGTCCAAGTTGCTCAAACCTCTCTCGGCACAAGGCCACTATTTGACAATAAATCTACAAGCAAAGTTCAGATTGTTTGTGCTGCCTCTTATGTACTCGAAAGTTTACTCGTACAAGAACTAATTTTAGCAAGAAGTACCTCTAATTGAACACCATTTACCAGTCTGTACCCTAGGTAATTAAAGTTCGTCCTTGGATCATATTGGCTATGATCTCAAACATTTGGATGCATAAACATACTGAACATGTGTATATCTGAATCTTTTTGTGAATTATTTATGAATATTGTCGTGTGATCTATCAAACATTTGGATGCATAGATATGATGATCTTGTGTATATATGAATCTTTTGAGTTGTTGATAGTGAATGTTGGCTATGAATATGAACGTGTCCTGTGAACCTGAGTTTGATATGAATTGCAATAGAACCAGTTATAACCCTTCTCCTCCTCTCAATCTGCGACTCCACTGCCGCGTTTTCCCATCTCCGAGTCATTCCCGTCCGGGGCCTCGCCGTCGTCCACCGCCTCGCTGTGTTCGGTGCGGCGTGGTCAACAAACGAGAGTCATCGGAAGATGACTGTACATGGAGAGCCTGACGGCTGGGACCCACGAGGTCCATGGTCGCATGCAAGGAAAGTTCCTCCTTATTAAGCTGAAAAAAACGTTCCCTCCACCTGACAGCTGGGACCCACTGGTTGTATCTTCGCACGGAAGGAAGTGCCTCCTTGTTTTGCGAAAAAAAATATTCATCCCGTTGACAGCTGGGACCCGTCAGATTTGGTGACTGACTTGTGGGCCTGCTAAGCGGACGTGTACGCGTGGCTTTGTTAACTTAATCAACAAATGATTCTAGCAGCTGGACCGTTGGATGTTAATCCAACAGCCGTGCTCCTTCTTCAACCTCTGTTCTTGCTCCTGTCTCCCGTGGGCGGCACCGCGGCTGTGCTGCCGCGCACCCGAACCAGTGAAGTTTCCCACTCCTCTCCATCTGCGACTCCACTGCCCCGTCTTCCCCATATCCGGGTCATTCCAGTATGGGTGCGCTTGGCACAGTGTGGTCAACGTGGTCAACAACCGAGAGTCATCGGAAGATGACTGTACGTGAGAGGCTGACAGTGGGGATGCACCACGCCCATGGATGCATGCATGCAATGGAATGCGGCGAGGTCAACGTGGTCAAGGAACGACTTCCATCGAAAGTATACTGTACGTGGAGAGTCTTAGCTGGGTCCACGGCCGCAGCAAGTAAGTGCCTCCTTATTACGCGGAAAATTATGATTCCTCCAACTGACAGCAGGGACCCACTTGAGGGGCCACCGTATTTTGCTAAAAAAAATGTTTGCCCCCTGACTGCTGGGACCCACCTGACGGGCCACCGTATTTCGCGTAAAAAACG
>NC_041387.1:345615687-345619111 GCF_002162155.2 Triticum dicoccoides | reverse complement strand
AGACCCACCGGAAGTGCATCCTTATTACGCACAAAAAAATGAATACTCCCCCTACTAGCTGGGACCCACCTTGGTGGGAGGATGACTTGTGGGCCTACTAAGTTGACGGGGACGAAGGGCTTTGTCAACTTAGTCAATATGAACGATTCTAGCTCCAGTGACTGTACGATGTCCATCCAACGACCGTAGTGCTTCTTCAACCTTTGGTCTTCTTGCTCCAGCCGCCCAATCCAGCGCCGGTCGTGCCTCATGCTCCTGCCTCCCGTGGCCGGCTGTGCTACCGTGAAGGACAAACCGCCCCCTAATATTCCCACCGCTGGCCAGGCCCTGCGACGACGGCAGCCTCACACCGCAGCCGAACCAGTGAACCCTCGTACTCATCTCCGCGCGGGCTTCCACTGTCGTGTCTTCCCCGGCTTTGCGTCGTCCCCTTCCTAGGCCTCCCTGTCGTCCACCGCCGTGGTGCTCTCCTCGCAGCGTGGTCAACGTGGTCAAGGAACGACTTCCATCGGAAGATTACTATACGTGGAGAGGCTGACAGCTGGGTCCACGGCCACAACCCATTTTTTTTGTGATTTGCGAAGTAAGTCGCTTTGTCAGGCCTGTTGGGCTGCAAATCTTTCAAGACGAGGAGAGATTTCATTCGGCTGGCCGAGAAAATCGCCCATCAGTAAAGAGAAATGGGCTGTACATTTTTAAAACACATCAAACCGGCAATTAGTTTTAAATATCTTTTTTTTCATTTTGAGATTTTAAATTACATTAATTTTTATGCGTCGAGAATTTGTTGGATTTTATATTGATATACTTTTATTTTTAAAATCAGTTTGAATGTGAGTCAAAATTTCTGGATTAAAAACAGTTCGGACCGCACCGAAATGTGCAAAATTTTGTGTAATTTTTTAACCGTGGCCACAATATGGGCTGTAATGCTAACAAAAAGAATATGGGCTCCAAGAAAAACCTTAAGAATTAGCAAATGGGTTGTAAATATTAGAAATAATGGCAGATGAGATGTATGATGTTTTCCACAGATTTGAGGCTTTCCTAAAAAAAGGTTGACGCACAAGCAGTGACTGTTGGATTGCCATCCAACGGCCGTCGTGCTTCTTCAATCTCTGCTCTTCCTGCTCCAGCCGCTCAAACAAGCGCCGACGGGACTGCCTGCTCCCTCCTCCCCGCGGCCGGCTCTGCTGCCGCGCAGGCCTCACCGCCCCACCATACTCCCATCACAGGCCTAGCCATCCCTCTACTCACCCACACCTGTTGTTATTCTCCATCGTTGGCAGACGAACCAGTAAACCCTCGTACAGTCGTACTCCCCTCTGCGTGGGAAACAACTGCCAAGTCTTCCCTGCCTCCGTGTCGTTCCTTTCCTAGGCCTCACCGTCGTCCACCGCCCTGGTGCTCTCGGCGCGGCCTGGTCAACGTGGTCAACGACCGACATGCATCTGAAGTGGACTGTATGTGGAGAGGCCGATAGCTGGGTCCACGGCCGCACGCAAGGAAATGCCTCCTTATTACGCGCAAAATAATGATTCCTCCACCTGACATTAGGGACCCACCGAAAGGGCCTCTGTATTTCATGAAAAAAATGTTACCACCGCTGACAGCTCGGACCCACCAGCTATATCTTCGCACGCAAGGAAGTGCCTCCTTATTACGCACAAAAAAATGAATACTCCGCCTGTTAGCTGGGACCCAGTATAGTGGCAGGTTGACTTGTGGGCCTACTAAGTTGACGGGGACAGAGGGCTTTGTCAACTTAGTAAATAATATGCACGATTCTAGCTCCAGTCACCGTATGATGTCCATCCAATGGCCGTAGTGCTTCTTCAACCTCTGGTCTTCTTGCTCCAGCCACCCAAACCAGCGCCGGTCGTGCCTCGTGCTCCTGCCTCCCGTGGCCGGCTGCGATGCGGCGGAGGCCTCACCGCCCCCTCCTACTCCCACCGCTGGCCAGGCCATCCCTCTACTCACCCACACTCCCCTGTTATTCTCCGGCGACGGCAGCCTCACCTTCGTACTCCTCTTCGCGTGGGCATCCACTGCCGCGTCTTCCCCAGCTCCGTGTTGTCCCCTTCGTAGGCCTCGCCATCGTCCACCGCCGTGGTGCTCTCGGTGCGGCGTGGTCAATGTGGTCAATGACTGACTTCCATCGGAAGAGTACTGTGCGTGGAGAGGCTGACAGCTGGGTCCATGGCGGCTGCAAGGAAGTGCCTCCTTATTACGCGCAAAATAATTATTCCTCCACCTGACAGCAGGGACCCACCGGACGGGCCACCAGTATTTCACGAAAAAAACATTTCCCCCATGACTGCTGGGACCCACCAGCTACATCTTCACACGCAAGGAAGTGCGTCCGGGCAAAAAAAAACCAAAACGATTCGCCTCCCTGACTGCCGGGACCCACCAGCTACATCTTCGCAGGCAATGAAGTGCCTGACAGTCGGGACCCACCTGGTCAAAGCGTACGTAGCGTTGTCATTCTGGTCGCGAAAGTGTACGTACATACTGGTTGATGTAGAAGCACGCACGTGTCGTAGTAGAGGCGCGCACGTGTCGATGTAGAGGCGCGCACGTAGCATGTACACGTACGTATAGCGGCGAGGGTGCAAGAAAGAAAATACGGCCACGTACGTACATAAGGGCAGGGTCTCGAACGCCTACTCGCGCGTATGTTCATGGCTGGGTCGGAACAGAGAAACAACATCGTCATCCTGTTCATGGGGAGGCAATGGAATGCGTCATGTTCATGGGGAGGCAACGAAATGCGTCGTGTTCATTGGGAGGCAACAGAACGCGTGGGAGACAACCGGTTGGGTCGGAACGGAATGCGTGGTCATGTTCATCGGGAGGGCTTGGATGGAACAGGCGATGGAAACAAGGCCTGGCGTACCGCAAAACGGAGGAAACGGACCTCCTACGGTTGAAACGGGGGTCCTATTGAGCGGGAGGGGTGTGGCGTACCGCAAAACGAACGAAACAGACCTCCTACGGTCGAAACGGGTGTCCTGTTGATCGGGAGGGGTGTGGCATACTGCAAAACCGACGAAACGGACTTGTGTTGGAGCGCTACGGTCGAAACGGGGGTCCTGTTCATCGGGAGGGGTGTGGCGTATCGCAAACCGGGACTCCACAGGATACTGTTCATCTCCACCGTCGACCTCCTCCAGCCTCCACGGGCTACCATCGACCTCCTCCAGCCTCCACGGGCTCCTCTTCATCCAGCCTCCACCGCGCGCTACTCCACCGGCTACTGTTCAACCACCCCTCCACCATCTACTGTTCATCCAGCCCTCCGCCGTCTACTGTTCATCCAGCCCTCCACACCACGGGGTCCTGTCCAACCACCCCTCCACGGCCACCCCTCCACCGTCTACTGTTCATCCAGCCCTCCACACCACGGGGTCCTGTTCAACCA